>NC_073693.1:220036677-220161022 GCF_029784155.1 Uranotaenia lowii | reverse complement strand
AAGCAAAAAAAAGGAGGAAAATCTGAAAAAAATATAGCGAAATGGAAGCGAGAGGCAGAAAAGAAGTCTAAGGAACTGGAAGCGAAAAAATTGAAGGTGCTTTTCGACGCTCAGAGAGAGGCAAGCTTAACACTAGAAGGACCGGCAAATTGAATATACCTTTTCGGACCGTGACCAGTCAAAATGACTGGTGAAGGGGAAATTTTTTATATCATAATATTTTAAACTTTTTTCTTTTGAAATTGTTTTGTTATTTATTCAATATCATTTTTGTTATAAAATGGAGATATTTTTTCACCATGGGTGCACGGAATCACCTCATTTTGGCATAGTTGACGAATGCGTGTATGTCATAAATTGAATATTTCAAATAATTATCAAAAAATTAAAACACATTATTAATCTAATTGTAAAATCATGTTGGATGGCTATGGGTATTGACTATGGGTGCACGGTTTCACTTCAATTTTGTTTTAGTAGATATTTTCTAGCATCCATCGCTCTGAATTTTTTTAACACGTTGCCTATAAATTATACCTGATATTGTAGGTTTTGAAGCATATTTTTTCTATAAGTAGAGCAATTTACCATGGGTGCACGGATTCACCGCTATTTATCCAAATTCAATTTTTTTTGCATGCTAAAGGTAAAGAATAAAGACTTTTATAGATTCAAATAAAAATGTGTGTTATATCAATGGTTTTCACTATGAGTGCACGGATTCACCGCGTTTTAATCAAATATTGGACTTTTTGCAAATTTTTAAAAAGCATTTTTACACATCTTAACTAAACCAAAGTCGAAGCCATGTCTTTCATGTTCAGACATAATGATTTAAATAACGATTTTTATTTAAAGTTCCGTTTTTTCAATCCTGGAAAAGAAATATTTCTATTTTATCTTGACATAATTAATTATTTATTTATTATTACAAAACAGGTTTTTGCAATCGTACATTTATCTGCTAAAGTCTGCTTCATTTAATATTGGAACAAATTCTTTTGCTCATTGTGGCGCTCCTAGTGGGCGGATTTGGAAACTTTTTTCACCCACGTGTCGGAAAATTCATTACCTTTCACCATGTATTTATGTCATAACACCAAACGATAGCATTTTGTAAACAACCGCCATGGAAGCCGAACGGAAAGATCAAATTGTGCACAGTTTTCTTGAAAATCCATTGTTGTCGGCATCGAAGCTAGTTAAACAGCTTAAAATGCCCAAAAATACCGTATGGCGTGTTATCAAGCAGTACAAGGAAACATTGACGACGGCTCGGAAGCCGCATTCGAAGCGTCGGAGTGGAACTGTCGACCGGAAACTGCGTGGGAAAGTCATCAAGGCCGTCAAGAGGAATCCCAATCTTTCAGACCGCGATTTGGCCAATAAGTTCCAGGCCGCTCACAGTACGGTGCGATGAATTCGTCTCCGGGAAGGAATAAGGTCATTCCGAGCCAGCAAACAGCCAAATCGGACGCTGAAGCAGAACAATGTGGCCAGAATCCGTGCTCGAAAGCTGTACGACCAAGTGCTGACCAAGTTCGACGGATGTAAAGTCTGCTTCATTAAATATTGGAACACAAACAATTGCGTGTAGTTCAGTCATTTATTAACGAATTCATAATTTGTTTTTCATACAAATGTAGCATTTTCTTTTCTCTTTCATAAAAAAAAATTAAAAAAAATTATTCATTGCTGTTTCGAAGAAATTCTCGTACTCGTACTCGCAAGAAAACTGTGCACAATTTGACCTCTCCGTTCGGCTTCCATGGCGGTTGTTTACAAAATGCTATCGTTTGGTGTTATGACATAAATACATGGTGAAAGGTAATGAATTTCCCGACACGTGGGTGAAAAAAGTTTCCAAATCCGTCCACTAGGAGCGCCACAATGAGCAAAAGAATTTGTTCCAATATTAAATGAAGCAGACTTTATGATCTGATTAACATCCAAGAAATTGGAAAACGGTTACCATGGACCGAGTGATTTAGGGATTATATGCATCAAGTTATGTCGTGCGACGGAAAACAGTGAAAATAAAAATAATGAATCAACTTTGTCAAATGTACACGTTGAGTTGTTTTTCCTTAAAAGTTTTTCGATTGATCAATATTGCATTTCAAATGCCTATCATATCTAACTCAAAAATATGTTGTGTTCTGAAGCAAGTTGAAAACTATTTCACGCTATATAATATACAACGGCGAATTTGCAGCCATTCCGTGCACCCATGTTGAAATATCCGCATCCGATGTGGTCTATCAGATAGGCTGGCGCGAGTCTGGTCTAGGTATGCCAGGCGTACTGGGTTCGATAATTTGTATCGACAAGAAAATTCTTGGGTTCAAACCCCATAAGTTGCCGACAGGTAAGATGTGTTTCCTCTTATAATAAGAATGTTCAATCAGTTGCCAGCTGGCCAGGTGCACGGGTGCACGGGTGCAGGAATACCTGTAAGTGAACTTGCATTGGAAATTTGTCGAGCCTAATTTTAATCTAAGAATGTATGTGAATACATACTTGGGCAGAAACTGCGGTGAATCCGTGCACTCATGGTGGATAACCAACATATAAGAATAAATCGTGCACCCATGTTGAAATATCATTTAAATTATTCAGTTTCATAGCTGATGTCTTCAAATTTGAATAAATAAGCACTCAATTCAAAATAATTTTACTCACTCTAGTTTAGTATAAAACATATTTATCACCTAAAACTACTCGATTACTCGAATGGATATGTATTAAATCTAACATAACTTTTACAAATCTTGATGAAATTTCGCCAAATTTTGACAGAAAGTTGTATTATAGTTGAGCAACAAAACAGACCAAAAAAATTGGGAGTCAAGTGCTTGGAGCGCCACACAGCGACCAATCCGAGAACTTTTTCTTCAAATCTTCACGACTTCGCATCGAAAATCAACAATTTCATAACGAATGACACACTTCTGCCCACCATAAATCAATTAGGACTCATTGTCTTGAATGTAGCCTGCAAATGAAACTAAAAGCAAGCGAAAAAAATGTATCTTGTTTGAGTGAATTTTACCAGTCATTTTGACTGGTCGCGGTCCGAGTGTCCATGGCGAAATTTTTCTCGCTTACTAAAAGAGCTAGTGGAATAAAAAATACACAGTTTTGTAGAGATTCAAAAATCATGAAAAGTCGTATTTTTTTGCGAATTTTTGAAGCGAAGTATGCAAAAGATATTCAACAAACAAAGTGTCCAACCAGTCATTTTGACTGGTGCGGTCTTTCTAGTGTTAATGGACGAAAAAAATATATGACATACAAATAAAATAAAAATGATAATCTAACATATTACCCATTTTCTTTTTTTTTAACATTTTCGAATCGAGTGACATATTTTAAAAATATTTAAAAAAAATCCTGCTTATCAATCTAATGCTTTGTAGGTGAATTGGTAAACATAACTGAAACAAAAACAATTTAAAGATAATTTACCACTAAAAGAAAGCTTAATCGATTTTCGTTTATATGGTTTCAAAAATGAATATTCGGAAATTTGTTCGGTTCTCTGTTGTATAAAACCGGGAATTTCGTGAGACCATGCGGGAAAAAAACGGGAAAAATGCGGGAAATCAAAAATTGATTTTGAGTGGCCACCCTGTAGGTTAAATCTCAATGTACCATTTTTGAAGTCACAGCATATGATAACTTCAAATAAATATTAAAAACATAACCAATCGTTCCATGTTCAAAACCAAAGTGATACAGCTTTTGAAAGAAAAATTGAACCATTAAAACAGTCGATCATCAACCAGTCTTTGTTTTGCTTACCTTTTGCATATTTGTAGCGTTAATTTCTAATATTATTATTCTTTAAAAAATTGTAGTTTGTATTTTTATCTTATTAAATTATTGAACATAACTTGATAAAATTAGTAAATATAATTAGTGTAATAGTAAATATAGTATAATGAATCTCTTCAAAGGAAATTATTTTCCATTGAGATTCATATTGTTGTCAATTTAGTTAAATAATACATTTCCTCGCACGACATTAAACAATGTTGTGTTCTCAGCATGATTAAAATTTGCTCGCGTTAACTTTTATTATTCATTGCTGCCAGACATGCTGAGAACAGTAGCGTCCATTACCAGGTGGCTCAATTGAGCCTTTTGGTGTGGGGGAGTGTGGTGGGCCGCTACAAAAAAAAAAAAAAAAAAAAATCTCGAAGTAAAATCTAATACCGTATTTGTTTATGCCGAGTGTTGCACTAGTGTTGCACTGGTGCACCACTAGGTGCTGTCAAACTGTTTGTTTATTCGGACGGTGTTGCACTGGTTTTGACCTGTCGGAGTTCTGCTTACGGACGGTGGCCCACCGATAATTTTGCCAGTGTTGCGAGAGAGCGTGTGAGTGAGCGAGGTAGCAATACACTGGCGAGGATTTGTGTTTGTTTTTATCGGGTACGGTGGAACACTCCACGAGTGGAGAAAACAAATACAGTATAAGAACGTTTGCTCAACTTTTACTCTGTGTAACCTCTGAAGTGAAGGAAACGAGGATATAGAAAACATTAAGTCTGTTCAATGAAGTCTAGTCAAAACGGATCGAAACAAGTAGAAATGGATTGACAGTTGATCTCCTGTCTCTTTCCAATTGACTTCGACCGATTTCTACCTGGTCGAAACGAATCCTGCTGCCGAGCTGGATTGGTTTCGACTAGTTTCAACTTGCTCCATTGAACAACGACCTGACTAGTTTCGACCAAAACATTGCATTGGCTCGCTGAACATCTACAAGTTGACGGAAACCAGTTGAAAGATTTTTCCAACGATTGAACGAAGCTATTATTGGGTGAAATAAAATATGCATCTTACTTACTCTCATGCAAATGAGTCATCTCTCCCGAATTTTTCACATGATCATTTTATCAACTACGAACTACGAACTGTTCGTTCGCACTGCAAGTTTTCTCACTTGTGGGCGAACCACGCTTGGCCTACTGATGTGTGGTGGTAGATGCAACTCTATCTGTATCTACCACTTCATTGTAGTTGGCCCGTGAGGAACAAAAATCTCTAAAAACTTCTAAAAACTTCACCATTTTTCATTTTCATCTAACCTTCTATCCATCTATAAAAGTTTCATAATCTTTAGATGTCCAAACTAAAAAGAGACATCACTTTTCACCGATAAGGTCGATAAATTAAAGTAACAAACATAAGTTACGGTCATTAATCCTTCATAAAAGTAGATAAAAACGTTTAAAAATCCATTTAAAATTTATTTCCCAAAAGCTCAGAATCAGTCACTGTAAGCAAAGATGCCAATGTGCCTCAATTTTCAGAATTTGCCTAATTTTTGAAGGTCCATCCGGATAACCTGATAAGCCTAGTTTTTTCCCTGATTTTTGAAAAAAAGGCTGATATTGCCTTTTTTTTGGTTTTCACATAAAATTTGTAAAATGTGTTCAAAGCTCAATAGAAATTCAGTGCTCGCTCATCGTCACTCCAACCTTGAGCTCAATAACTTCACACTCGATTGGATTCAAATCTTCTATCATTGTTTTATAACTAGTTTTAGAAGATTCTGGCGTCCTGAACTCGAAGTTTTTGTCAGATTTTGTCTATCGCATCCAATTTTACTGATAAGGCGCTTAAAGAAAAACAGTTCTTTGATAAATCAATCATTGATATCTTTTTATTATTTTTTACGTCTTAGTTAAAAACTACGAAGTGCTTTAACTTATGCATTAAAAAATATCTATAATTTATTTTGGTTTGAAATTTCACTGGAATTCCATTTTAACAGTACGGGAAAAAAAATAAAATTTCTATAATTAACTTCAAATTCAAAATAACTTGCAAAAAAGTAGGTTATTGGGTAAAAACTGTAATTTTTAAAATCATGTTTTATTCTGCAGTTCTGCCCAAAAAGTTAACACATTTTTTAAATTAATTTTTACTCACTTTCAAAAATTTTTTCGATAACCAGAGCTGGTAGAAAAAATAAATAATTGCATATCTATTTAAATTGCGTCTTTAAATTAGTCAAAATCAATTTTCAAATTTTTGACACCTCAGTAAAATTTTAATTTTGTAGCCTTGACCTTTAGCTGAGTCAATTTGACATTTCTAAAATATATGTGACTTGATATGTAACAGTACTTGTAAGAAAATAAAAAATCATTCAAACTACAATATTCATCTTAGATGTTGCGAAACTCCTTATAAAAAGCTGGACGTTTTACGTAAAAACATATCATGCCAATTGCCTAATGTTCAAAATAATAAGTATTTAGAGAAACGAAATGAATGATTGATTTGTGTTTCAAAGTCATCAACTCAGGCAAATGTACTTTTTTATCAAAATTATTTGACTAGAGGATTAACGAATGGAAAATATGATTGTCGTATGACAAACATTCGTTCACATGTCTATAGAAATCGAAATTATTGTCTCAAGGTTATAGAACTGTTCATGCGTATATTTTGCTACAAAAACTTTTTAAATTTCGGTTCCTGGTCGAGGTGATTTTTTATTCATTTACCATTCATGATCGATGCATTTCGGACTAAACGGTGAGTCGTAGGTCCATCAAAAAAAGCAATAACAGAAAAATGTGTGTCTGTTTGTAGAACACACACACTTATAAAGCATGGATCACGATGAATCTGGACGCATTAAAAAGGGCTATGAGCTATGTAAACGAAATAAAATATTTTGTACTCAAAACGTAGGGTTTTTACTACACTTTACATGAAAAAAAGGTAAAATTTACCTCGAAAGAGGGGTGGAAAAAAATCACCTCGCAAAAAGGTAAATTTTACCTTTTTATTATTTTCCGTGTTTGGCCGAATGGATGTTAGGCCGAGTGGTCAATAGGCAGAATGGTCAGCAGGCCGAATGGTCACTAGGTCGAATGGTCGCAAGGCCAAATGGTTCTATGGCCGAATGGATGCTTGAAGGTCGTTAGGCCAAATGCCACTAGGCCGAATGGTCGTTGGGCCGAATTTATGCTAGGCCTATGTATATTTGTATGTATGTATGTTGGTCATACACCATGGGTGCACGGATTCACCGCAGTTTCTGCCAAAGTATGTGCTCACATGCATTTTTTAGATTATTATGTTGGACAAATCTCCAATGCAGCGCGCCACTATGGCTTCGTATTAACTGTTATAGAGTGAATGTATCGTGTGGATGTAGGTTTATTTTGGAAGAACGAGTCAATCAGGTGGGCTAGTTTACTTACAGGTATTCCGGCACCCGTGTATATACATGGTCAGCTTGCAACTGATTGAACATTCTTAATATATAATCAGTAATATGAGAAAACACATCTTACCTGTCGGCCACTAATGAGATTCGAACCCAAAAGTTTTCTTGCCGATACCGGGAATCGAACCCAGTACGCCTGGCATATTAAAACCAGACTCGCGCCAGCCTATCCGCTAGACCACATCGGCGCTTATCCGAAGTTATGCTAGGCCTATGAGGCATATAATCGTTTTTTTGCATGTTGGGCCGATCGATTGCTAGCCCGAATGGTTGTTAGGCCAAATAGTCATCAGCCATTAGTCAATGCCATTCGCCCAACATGCAAACAAGCATTAATTTCCTTTCCTGGTAAACATTCGGCTTAACGACCATTCGGCCTTACGACGATTCAGCTTTACGACCAGTGGCCTATTCGGCCAGATAACCCATTCGGCCTAACGTTCATCGGCCGAATGGCTTTCGACCGAAATGACCCAGCCTCGTTTAATGTTAATCCGAAGTTGCCATATCATTTATTCAGTCTGTAAAGCCTAAATCAGCTAAGACCGGTGTATGTCTTAAAAAAAGAAACCACAGTATTGAAAATTAATGAACTGAGAAAAAAATGTGGATGGAACATTATTGACCTCGAACTAAAAACTGTATGACATAAAGAAAAACAAAAAAGCTGCCTCGAAAGTTTTAGTTGTTCGAAAAGAGTAAGAAATTTTAATTTTTTTAAATTGAAAAATGTAAATAAACTTCGAGACTATATGAGCTCGTATGCCGTAGATGGTAAAGAATTTTAACTATAAATTCCTTGGGTTAGTGAAAAAAGACATAAAGTGCTAAATTCCTAACCGAAGAAAAAAAATCTAAATTCCATAGTTAAGTGCTGAATGCATTTTGAGTTGATCGAGGGCAACAACCGCTCTGCTGAATCATGATCACGCGATTGTTTCTCAAGTCTAGAGAATCCGAAAGGGAAATCTTCTGTCTTCTCGATTCAGGCACCGAACCTAGCTTCATTTTTTGTTGTTTTCCATTCAACACCACGAGCCACAATTAGGCAGCAGCAGCAGCAAAAAAATCTAACCTTTTGTTTCGATTTCGTTACCAACAGCCGGTTCATCACTAGAGGTTTCGTCTTTCGTCGTACTGAGAGAGACCATCGTATAGTTAGGGTTAGGGTACCTTCTTGGTTCAAGTCTTGATTGGTCTGGTGTAGTCTCTGCCGGCACCTTTAGCATAATAATGTGAATTGAACGCGAAATAGGTTAGAGCATGTCGGCCATCAACCATCCATCCGCTCGCCGGCCACCCGCCCATTCATTGAGACAACCTTTTGGCGAAAAGTACAACAATAGAGTAGTTCGTACCAACCGCCAAAGTCGAATGCCCGAATCGTCGAGACGATAATGATGCCCCTAAACTGCCGTTCATCATCAGGCGCAGCTTAAGTTAGTCTTAATTCAGATAGTTTAAGAATGAAATAGGGTTTGAAATTTCAAACTGAAAAAACATCCTACTTTATCGAGCTGTTTAAAAAAGTTTAAAAAAAAACCAGAGAAGAATGAAGAATCTGAAATCACAATCAGCATTTAGAAACAGAATATTCAAAGCGATATGTTAATCTGACATCAAGTTTAGATAACTTCTTTCATAGTTTTGTTACTTTTTGTCAAATAACAACGCATCGAATCAACCAAAGACAGGATAAACAAGACTATAATCAAATGTGATATTGTACTCAAGCAGCTTCAAACAATCTGGTACATCCAAAAGCCGCCTTTCGAAAGATGCACCATTGCAATTCCCACGACAATCTCCAGCTTTTTTATGAATCACGATTCGTCGATCGGCAAATTCAGCGAAAGCCAGTATGAAAACTCATTTTCTTGGAGTCACGCAAACAGCTGGAAATAACCGTGAAATAATTCTCTTGATACTTTGAAAAACAAAACTCAGAAATAGGAATAGGAAAAAAAAATACATTCAGTTAAAATATTCAACTTGAAAATCAAACCTCAGAAATCAAATTCAAAATCAAAATCAAAAATCAGAATAGAAATCAGAATCTGAAATCAAAATCAGCAATCAGAAATCAGAAATCAAAATCAGCAATCAGAAATCAGAAATCAGCAATCAGAAATCAGAAATCAGAAATCAGAAATCAGAAATCAGAAATCAGAAATCAGAAATCAGAAATCAGAAATCAGAAATCAGAAATCAGAAATCAGAAATCAGAAATCAGAAATCAGAAATCAGAAATCAGAAATCAGAAATCAGAAATCAGAAATCAGAAATCAGAAATCAGAAATCAGAAATCAGAAATCAGAAATCAGAAATCAGAAATCAGAAATCAGAAATCAGAAATCAGAAATCAGAAATCAGAAATCAGAAATCAGAAATCAGAAATCAGAAATCAGAAATCAGAAATCAGAAATCAGAAATCAGAAATCAGAAATCAGAAATCAGAAATCAGAAATCAGAAATCAGAAATCAGAAATCAGAAATCAGAAATCAGAAATCAGAAATCAGAAATCAGAAATCAGAAAACAGAAATCATAAATCATAAATCAGAAAACAGAAAACAGAAAACAGAAATCAGAAATCAGAAATCATAAATCAGAAATCAGAAATCAGAATCAGAAATTAGAATCAGAAATCAGAAATCCCAGTCCAAAATTACGTTGATGAGAAGAAGTTTAGTGGAAACATTTCGGATTATTTATTGCGTTTTTTCAAGAGTTATCGGTCGTATTTAATTTTAAATAACGGTCGATTGGAATAATAAACTTATTCAGATTTGAATTCAAATCAAATCGCTCAGTCAGCTGAGTGACAGACGACGATTGGTGGAATCTAAAGTTCGGTGTTTTTCTCCCCCCGGTATTGGGTGACTTGCAAAAGTGCCGCTATAATACGCAATCCTCAATAAAAAAAAAAAAAAAAAAAAAAAAAAAAAAAACATCGAACTGTAAGAATAGAGTAGTGCTATCTGGGTGATCCCCAGCGGGGATATCACCAATACGGTGGCCCAACGTAAACGGGCGAAAAGAGTGCGAGAGCGAATTCGGCTTAAAGTTCGAAACACGCGCCTAGCTTTGAAGAGAGTGAATTACGCGTGGAGAAAAAAAGCTCACCTTACGATTGAGTGGTCTTGAGTGTTTTTCCCTCACGTATGTCTGTGCTTCTGGTTGGGCAATAGCATACTGAGTGTGCAATAGTGGTAGCCTAACCAAAGGCGCATTTGCTAAGAGTCGATCTCGAGAAGAAAAAATACCCCCTGAGAAGTGTGGTCTCCTGGTAGTGTTTCAACCTGAAAAAATCGTAATTTTTTGGGAAGGGTCCATTTCCGCGGATTATCGAGGGTAGCCCCCCCCGGGGGTGGGGGTTCCACGAGTAATGTGGATTCGGCCCCCATCCCCCTTTTTATGCGTTCGTCAACGTTTGACGGCCGCAAAATCTACTTGAAAGTACAACGACCTGGTGAAAATCCACAACCCCTCCCGAACAACCCGTTCTGGTTTGCTTCGATCATTGAAGGCAAGCTAGGCAAACCACTGCGAAAGGAAATAGAAATGATAGCCGTGGACTGAGTTATACACTCAGCACATACAATATACAGCTGGCCGAGGAGCTGAAGAGGATTAAACAGCTTGACACAAACACGATGATAGAGATAATTGACCACCCCAATTTAAATAAAAGATTAGGGATGGTTTACCAGCCCGAAACAAAGGATGTTCCAGAAGAGGAGCTGCTTAAACAGTTAGCTAATCAAGGAGTTCTTGCCGTGAGAAAAATCACCAAATTTGTTGAGAAAAAACAAGTAAATACACCGTTGATTGTTTTAACTTTTGGAAGCACACGCTTGCCAAAATAAGTCTTCTTTGGTTGGATGAAGGTTTCAGTAAGAACGTATTACGAAAGCCCTATGATTTGCCGGAACTGCCTTGAATATAGGCATACTAAGAAAAGGTACAGCCAACCGACACGTTGTACTCGATGTTCCCTAAATCATTCGAATATGGAAAACACATGCAAGGAAAAGTTCCGATGTCCTCATTGTCCAGAAGAGGAAAATGAGCACTCCGCGGCGGGGAGAAAATGCCCTCTATACCGCCATGAGGAAGCGGTCATCCGTTGCAAAACGGACGAGTCCATTTCCTGGGCAGAAGTCCGGAGAAGGATTGGTTCGCCAAATGCCAAACCTATGCATCGGTCACCGATGCGGACAGTGCTCGAAAAGATAAGGTAATTGAAGCCCTTACAATAAACGTTAAAAGCTTAACGGAAAAACTGGATATTCTCATGCAAGAAAGAGAAAAATACTCCAAAATTGAAGAAGAATTTCAAAATTACAAAGAAAGGGTTAAGCAGTTTTTTAAAAACAACAATATCTCACCAACAGCCACACCAGTAAAGGATAGAAGCCAGATCAGCACACCAGTCATTCAATCCGGAATGACTACCCCCACATCGAGCCAAATAACCCCAGATCAACAGCAAGAATTCCACGCAGAACTACAAAAACAATTACAAAATACTCAAAAACAACAACAACAAAATCCGAAACTTAGTTTCCAAGTACCAAAAAGCGTTCCTAAAAAATCTACTATTCCACCAATGACTACTCGGCAAGCAACTAGAACACAGCAGCAATCCTCAAAAGTGAGAACAACCCCTGAAAACACCGGAAAAAGAGGAGTACAATCTCCCCTGGCTGATAAAACGAAGAAAAAAACAAGCAAACACGAAAACGAAAACGAAGAAGAAGATGAACACAGTTCAGACGAATCTATGGATCACAACGAAGAAATGCAAAATGAAGAAGCCGAAACCTCAAACCCAGCTTCCAACAAGTTTTTTCGAAAATAAAATAGGAAAAACGAATATCAAAACGACCACACCTCAACCAATTCTACTACCTACCACTAAATCAACAATCAATCCTATCAGCCAGGAGGAACCACCACCCCATCTGAGGCTCAAGTGGCGTGAGTATCAGTCACTGGGTAATATGTGGAAGGGGATGGTAGCCATCCAGGACGCAATCCTCATACCTGTCGATGGTGAACCCCCTTTCACAGCCCAGATGGGTGCAACGCCGCCCCAAAGCATTCTACCCTACGATGAATTCTTTCCCAGATCATACCAAACTATGCTGAGTAAAACCGAAAATTTACCTCCCTCTGAAACAGCACCACAATGGGATGCCGGAGAAGGGACTAGCAGAGGACCCGTACCCAGAAACCCAACGACTACTACGACCACAACATATTCCAAACAAACTTCCGAATCAACTCCTCGGTCTCATAGGCCTCGAGGTCAACCATTTCTCCTTCAATGGAATATTAGAGGTTTCTGGAGTAACGAGGCGGAGCTGACTAGGATGATCTGGGGTAAGTTACCGTTATGTCTTATGCTTCAAGAAACTCTTACGGATTTTTATAACGCAATTGTTGAAAAGAACTATCATATCTACAAAACAAACTTCTGGGAAGAATTTGCCACCTCGTTTAATGAAAACACACCTGTATCAGAAATGTGGCAGAATTTCGGTAAAATTACTGGACGAAAATCCAGCAGAACAAGAAGAATGACGATTGAAGGGCAATACACAAATGATCCCCAAAAAATTGCAGATCACATCGCAGATGTTTTCGAAGAAACTTTTACCACTAATAACCTACGTTAACAAACCAGTATTCACCGCCTCACTCTATACCTGATAACGAGATCATGGACCGAAACTTCTCGACGTCGGAACTTAATGTAGCGCTAAAAAGTTAAAGAGGTTGTATTTGAGACACGACCGCAAAGTTAACGTAGAATTACGAAAGCCGGTTTTGTGTCAATATAATTTTTTGATAAATTTGTAGGCATGAAGCTCATAACAAATCCATGAATGAAGACGAAAATATTCATATAGGCACTGTGTGTTCAATGTCAATGTCTGGAGTTTTCGTTTTGAATTTGCAGCTCAAATAAAGCTGGTCGGTTTAATATGAATTTTTCATAACGGTCAACAGAACAATTTTTAAAACTTTACTGTTGCGTACCCAAAGGCGAAATAAAACTACGGGTAAGCGTTGTCAATCAAAACTCTATATGTTGTCGCTATGATGCATTGCGCCCGGTACTTATGCAACCAATGCGAGGAACATGCGAGCTTTGTATCAAACGCTTGAGATAAAAGCTCACGGCGGCAGTGCAGTTGGAAATTGGCCTGTTTTTTTAAATAATGATTTTTTTATTTTCGCATAATTTATTTTAGCCAATTTTTCTTTTTCATTGATTTGAAAAACTAAGCTGAAGAAATACAAAAATTGAAATAATCATATATTTGATAAATCAGTTCTTTTTCCCCAAAATCTAATCAATATTCTGATAAATCAACACCTGGAACAGCTTCTAGGATAGCTTTCAATCATATTGTTTGCTTAGTGCATAAAAAGATGCACATTAAATGTACATATTCCATGCGTGCATGTAAACAGAAGGTTTTGAAAGTGTTTTTAAGTTCGAATACCTATGCAAAGTTTAAAAGCGGTTCATTCGTCCATGATTTTGCAAATGCTTTTAATTTATTTGCAATGACTATTCGAATAGAAAATTGCTGCAAATAATTACAGGTGGAATCATTACAGGTGTACTATAAATAAAAAAAAATCGTACTCATTTTTCAAGATTGACATCTGACACTTGAAACCGCTTCCTTTCATCCATATGCTTAACTCAGGGCGAAAGAGAAACAAGTTTTTTTGAAACTCTGCCTCATGCGTTTCTCTCAGTATCGAGTTACTTTCTCCCATTCTCGCATAGCAATCGCTAGCGTAAAAGGTGAACTGACACGGCATTATAGATTAGTCTAGCATGTAGAGTATAGTAAACGGCCCTTTTCAGGGCCATGAATACAGAAAGAGCATCGTCTGACTTTCTATTTTTGCATGATGGTTTGGGGAAAAGCGGGTGACATGTTGTGCTGAGTGGGTGGTGTATTGTGTATGTCACCGTGTATAGGGAGTAAAATGTGTGTGTTTGTTAGGCGTGAGATGTGTGTGTTTGTTAGGCGTGAGATGTGTGTGTTTGTTGGGCGTGAGATGTGTGTGTTTGTTAGGCATAAGACGAGGTGTTAGCTAAGCGTGAGATGTGGGTGTGTGTATGTGCTGATTGTGAGTAATGTTTGAAATATGTTAAATAGCGTGTGCGTATAACGTATATTAAATATGAGTGGCATGTAGAATAAGATGAATGTCGAATACGAATATGTAATGTACGGCTGGTTATTTATAGAAATGAGCAAGCTTGAGTAATAAGCTAGATGAACTTTTCTAAACTCTCTACAAGAAAGTTAACTTTGTTAGCTATATGTGCTTATGGGAGCTGAATGTTCTTGATCTGAGTGAATGAGATGTGTTGAATGCGTGACAAGTTGTTGCGTGTGTTAAATTGAAAGTCCGCGCTGAGTCAGTAAATTCTCGACATTTAACGGTTAAAGGATGGTGGAATAGAGACAGGACAAGGTGAGAAGTTTTATCACGACACAGCAAAATGATCATACAAAACATTCGCAGTTCACACAGATCAGGAACACACAACACATCCAGTCTACACAAAACGCACCCAGACTGTTTGGTCAGTTGATCAGCCCTCCGAAACGGACCGCTACATAATGTTCCTGCCAGCTTTCAATGGGCGCCTCCGACGCTTCTCTGTCGCCTCTGCTGATGGTCCAACCTGCTCAACTGGTTGGTTGTCGGTGACTGAACGGTGCAAATCGATATCCGCGTTGGATTACCACTGGTGGGGTCCAGACGCGAATCGAATTGCAGGTCTGTTCTGCTCAACGGTCTAATAGAGATTAAAACCAAATCGGCAGCTAACCCCTTACTTTTATACCTTCCGTAAGCAGTGAAAAGAACAAACTCACCAAGGGGCGGGGCTTCAATGTTTTTTTTTCTTTTCGAACAGCCAATCAACGATGACCTGGCTTGATATATCTTTTGGAAAAGATGTCTCTCAAAGAGGCGTTTTTCGTGACGCGAGATCTGTTCGTGAATTTCAATTTGCCCCCCTATAGTGTTGCCGTAAGACGTAATTCTACGTCAAAAAATGTGCTGGAAAATCCACCGGCCCAGATGAAATTTCATACTGTATGATAAGAAACATGCCTCCAGAAGCAAAAGCGATCATACTGGAGCTGTTTAACAACTTGTGGGAAAATGGAGAGTACCCGGAAACATGGAGAATAAGTAAGATCATTCCTATACCCAAACACGGTGGAACATCGGGAGAAGCAGACAACTTTCGACCGATTGCTCTTACTTCTTGCTTGGGAAAAATCTATGAGCGACTCATCAACCGTAGACTACAGCAATATCTGGAAAACGAAAACTTTCTTCATCCAAACCAACACGCATTTCGAAGTGGAATGGGAACCACTAGTCATCTGAGTCAATTGAAGAACATCCTCACTGTACATCGACACGAAAGGTTTCATTCAGAAATAGTTTCTCTAGATCTCGCGAAGGCTTTTGACCGAACGTGGCGCCCGGGAATTCTTAGGGCACTGGAACAAACAAAGGTTGGCAATCGAATCTACCAGGTCACTAAAAATTTTCTTTCCAATAGAAAATTCTATGTTGCGATCGGCGGCACAGTCTCTTCTGCTCGACCTCAATCAACAGGAGTACCTCAAGGATCAGTACTATCACCGACACTATTCATACTTGTCATGAATGGTATATTTGAAACCATCCCCAGAAACATAACGGTCCTCATCTATGCAGATGACATTCTGTTAGTGGTAGGCGGAAAATTCATAGCGGTATGTCGAAAGAAACTGCAACACAGCATTGAATGCATTTTAAAATGGGCCGAAAATAATGGTTTTTCTATAAACGCACGAAAAAGTTCACTGATACACACATGTTCCAGGACAAAAACAAGAAAACATCGTTTTTCTCTTCTTAAAAAACTGACGGTGAATGGAGAAGAAATCGAACGTACTAGAAACACGAGAATCTTGGGAGTTATAATAAACCAGAACGGAAACGCCAATGCCCATATAAAACACATTAAGAAAGAATGTACTCGCAGAATTCGCTTCATAAAAGTTTTGGCCAGTTTGGGAAATCGAGAAACTCTATTAAAAATAGGGTTTGCCACAGTGCTATCAAAGTTATTCTATGGCTGCGAACTATTCGAACCAGAAGATATGATGCAACTGCAAACAGTTTACAACAACCTACTTCGTACCGCTTCGGGTGCTTTTTGTACATCACCTATAGAAGCACTTCAAGTAGGAAACGGAGTACTTCCGTTCACTTCCTTAACGGCAATTACTTGGATTAGAAAAGCCATCTGGATTGCTGAAAGAAAGAAAGACAGTGAAAATTTCCTTTTGAATAGAGCCAACAGATCATTGCAAGAATTAACAGATCTTCGACTTCCCCCCATACTCGGACTGTCCTCTGAAACGACAAGGAACTGGTACGAAACTCCACCAAAAATGGACTGGTCCATCAAAAGACAGTTTAAATCAGGAGAAAGTAGTAGACAAGCGGTTACATTGTTGAACTCACTGAAAAACAACAAATATATACACAAAGATGAATGTTATACCGATGGCTCTTTAGCAAATGGCAAAATAGGCATTGGTGTTTTCCACCCAGGTTGGGAAAACATTTCGAGAAAATTACCAGAAGCCTATTCAATTTTCTCCGCAGAGGCAGCAGCAATACTTTCAGCAATTAATGAAATCGAAACACCAACGGCTATCTACACCGACTCAGCGAGTGTTTTAATGGCTCTAGAATCCGGAATCAAACACCCATTGATACAAAAAATTCAGAAGCATGAAAACTTGAAACATGTTGTCTTCATTTGGGTCCCAAGTCATAGCGGCATAGCAGGAAACGAAATAGCAGACCGGTTGGCAAATGCAGGAAGAGACGCAGAAATGTTATCAATAGGAATACCAAAAAATGACACAATGAAATGGATAAAATCAAAAATTTGGGAAAAACATACATCTACATGGAGAAACAACACAACGAACAAGTTAAGAGAAGTAAAAATGGCGACCTGCAAATGGAGAGATACTGAAAACAAGAAAGACCAGCGCATCTTGACAAGGCTGAGAATAGGACACACGAAGATGACACACGATTATCTTTTGAAGAAAGAAGACCCTCCAGTGTGCAATACTTGTAACGTGATTTTAACAGTGAAACACATTCTACTAGAGTGCATAAAATACAACACACAAAGAAGTAATTTATTACAAGGAACAACATTGGAATCAGTGCTACAAAACAAAAAAAGCGAAGAAAAGAAAGTGCTAGAGTTTATAAAACAGTGTGATTTGAGTGATATTTGATGTACAAATGGGAGGGTGAAAACGTATCGTTAATCCCTCGATAAATAAAGCGTACAAAAAAAAAAAAAGAAATCAGAAATCAGAATCAGAAATCAGAAATCAGAATCAGAATCAGAAATCAGAATCAGAAATCAGAATCAGATATCAGAATCAGAAATCAGAATCAGAAATCAGAATCAGAATCAGAAATCAGAATCAGAAATCAGAAATCAGAAATCAGAAATCAGAAATCAGAAATCAGAATCAGAAATCAGAAATCAGAAATCAGAAATCAGAAATCAGAAATCAGAAATCAGAAATCAGAAATCAGAAATCAGAAATCAGAATCAGAAATCAGAATCACTAATCACTAATCACTAATCGTACTTCCACAGCCAGAACTTATGTCTGAGTCCCAAAGAATAATAAAAGTGTCTTATCATTCTTCTTGTCTTTGTCCATATTTTTAATAATTTTAACATAAAAACATTAAAATGATCAAAAACATGAATTGGTTGGGCCTACCATGGAGCAGAGAACGCAGAGACATCTGGAACACAGGAACAGGAAGAAACGTGGACCACCAGTACCATACGTTTCAATTGGACAGTATCGTTGGAAGCATGCTAAGAAAAATGCTCCGTGATGAAGAAACCATGCGCCATGTAAAGGAACTTCGCCAATCGCTAGGGCCATTCGAAAGGGTTGGAAATGATTTATTTTGTACACGGAAATCCCAAAATCTCTCTGGATTTCAGTGTACAATCATTTCTGGTCACCGACCAAGGTTAAAGCGCCTTTACTCGCTCTTGAAAATAAAAAAGAGAAACGGAAAACATTAGTAGTACATAAAACCCTCCGAGGTCTGTTTAGAGCTCGGAAAGTTTTTCCAAAAATTTTAACTGTATTAAAATAGTACATCAAATTACCTTTGAAAGTTCTCATCAAATAAAAATTAACCTTATTAGTGGATCAAAAACATTTAAATGCGAATCTAGTTATCAAAGAAAACACTATTAATGTATTCATACAATATTGGACATTTAAAAATATACGATGTTATACGATTCATATCGTTGGATCGATTTCAAAGTGTTTTTTTTTCTGTCAACATAAATTGTAAAAGTTTAAATTCAAATAATGTTCCAAAGAATTAAAAATGTTTGATTAAAGTTTAGCTCCGGTAAATGCAACTTGAAATTAATTTCATGTAAAAGTTTCATTATAAATATGCTTTTAGATCTGTTTTGCTATTCCTACACATTGATTTAATAAAAATGTTATGTAAAAATTTTTAACATACTTTTTCGAAACATTAACACAAAATTACCCAAGTATTAGAAAAATTCATGTATTCTTTTATGTTATCCAAAGTGAAAACAATTTAATTTGTACAATAGATTCACAAGTGATAGAATGAAGAAACTACCTACCTACCCCAAGCAATTGAATCCACCCCCGAACTAAGTGCAATATTACGCCAGCCGTAGGCGAATTTTTAAAAGTCAGTGAGTGCTGCGATTAAACGCAAACGACTGTTGGTAATTGTAATTGAAAATATATAAATGAAATTTTTCATTTGAAGCAAATGTCAATACTTCTTCACGTTTTTATTCTCAACTTTATACATGCCAGCCCATTTAGAAATTCAACAATGAATAATTGGAACGAAAGAAAAAAATAATAAGAACGTCCTCACCAGTTTTCTGCTAGTTTCCGCACTTGCTGCTGACTTCATTCGGTTTCAAAAATTTTGTCACTTTTTATGAGCTCATTTCTCAATAACTTTATTAACTAAACATGATTTCACTATCCTGCTTGAGCATATTATGTGGAAGAGATTTTGTTCAGCTCACGACAAACAGGAGCACCTTTTTCCTGTTCGTTTCAACTTATATTCTCACTTCACATTCATAAGAGACCTGAACATATTTTTATCATTCCCAATGTAGCACTTCAAAGACCACTCTCTCACGTATCGAAAAAAAAGGAAACAAAACTGTCCCGTTCGCTATCCCACCCAATTTTTCTCCATTTTCAACAATTCTGCACCATCAAAATTAAACTTTCTGCGTCATTCAGCCCGTGCAAAAAACTTTCGGGAGGAACCGCACTGAGCAACGATAACAAGTGAAAAAAGGGATTTCTTATTTAGCACTTGATTTTTTCTGTTATCAGCAATGATTTCTTTGTTGTATCCTTTGAAACATTTGTACACTGATGATTTGTTTGTAAAATCAAAACTTCTCCTCGAAAAGGACAGAAAAACGGAAAAATTGAACGCAGAGAAAATAAACGCGACCGCACTCGACCAAGGCCTACTCGCTTCTCAGAATCAGAAATCAGAATCAGAAATCAGAATCAGAAATCAGAATCAGAAATCAGAATCAGAAATCAGAATCAGAATCAGAAATCAGAAATCAGAATCAGAAATCAGAATCAGAAATCAGAATCAGAAATCAGAATCAGAAATCAGAATCAGAAATCAGAATCAGAAATCAGAATCAGAAATCAGAATCAGAAATCAGAATCAGAAATCAGAAATCAGAATCAGAAATCAGAATCAGAAATCAGAATCAGAAATCAGAATCAGAAATCAGAATCAGAAATCAGAATCAGAAATCAGTTATCAGGTATAAATTAATTCTTGAATCGCTTGGTTACATCTGTACTAACACTTTCCCAACGAGACCATCAAGCCAAAACATCCTAGATCATGTAGTTACCAAACTAATTGATTCGCCTCGGATCACGAACGACACTATATATAGTGACATTAGCGATCATTGTCAGATAATATCAACATTTGAACTCCAAACTACAAAGAAAAAAGTCGATCTTGAAAAAACCACCATTAATTATACAAAATTACATCAACTATTCAGTGATTATCTCAGACAAATTCAAACTGTGGATGACGCGAATGTCTGTTTGACTAATATTTCGACCGTTTATAGCTCATTGCTCCTGCAATGTACGAAAAAAATAAGTAAACAAGTAACGGTTAAGGGTAATTTTTGTCCCTGGATGACTCTCGACCTCATAACTCTAATTAAATTAAAAAACAACTACATTAAGAGAGTTAAACACAACCCTGGAGATACCTATTTAAAAGAACTTCTGAAACATGTCTCAAAGAAAGTTGAAAAATGTAAACGAAAATGCAAAAAAGATTATTTCGAAAACCTTCTTAACAATTCTCCCCATTCGAAACTTTGGAAGAATATAAATTCTGTCTTAGGGAACTCCAGAGAAAATTCTAGAGCTGAGATCAACCTGACTGTTAATAATCGAAGTACTAGTAATAAGAAAGAAATTTGTGAACTTTTCAACTCCTATTTTACCAGTATTGGTAGAAATTTGGCAAATAATATTGTAGTCGACCCATCTTTCGACAACTTATCTTTCATAAACAGAGTTCCTAACACCATTTTCTTACGACCTGCTACAGTCAATGAAGTTATTCAAACTATAGGATCTTTGAAAAATAAAAAAAGCTGTGGTCCTGATAACATTCCCTGCAGCTTATTAAAATCTAACTGCTTAGAAATGGCACGTATTTTAACTGCATGCTTTAATTCTATTTTGGTATCGGGGGTCTATCCCGAAAGTCTAAAAGTCGCTAGAGTGGTTCCCGTTTTTAAGGCAGGCGATGAAACGGATATAAATAATTACCGTCCAATTTCAACACTTAGTGTGTTTAGCAAAATATTCGAAAAACTTCTGGTAAGTCGACTCAATAACTTTATCAAAGAAAATAACATCTTATATAACCTGCAATTCGGTTTCAAAGCTGGGTCTAGTACGCTTATTGCAATGTGTGAATTGATAGATTCGGTAATTGAAAACATAGACACAAAAAAAATTGTAGGAGGATTGTTTCTGGACTTAAGAAAAGCCTTTGACACGCTTGATCATGACGTTCTCCTTAGAAAACTGGATTGCTATGGAATAAGAGGAGTTGCTAATAACATCTTTCGTAGCTATCTTACAGGACGGAAACAGTATGTTTCTATTGATAAAATAAATAGCTCGTTGGGACAAATAGAAGTGGGTGTGCCTCAAGGTAGTAACATTGGGCCACTACTTTTTCTACTATACATCAATGACTTATGCAACCTGCCATTACATGGTACTCCCAGATTATTTGCAGATGACACAGCTTTATTTTATCCAGAGAATTGTCCCAATGTCATAATCGGAAAAATGCAAAAAGACTTAGAGATTCTTGGCAAATACTTTAATAGCAATCTGCTGACCCTAAACCTTTCTAAGACCAAATACATGATATTTCGTTCAGCAAGAAGAAGAATTTATTGCAGCAATGACCTTTCTTATGATAATACTATAATCGAAAAGGTGGATAACTTTAAATATTTGGGGCTCACGCTTGATGAAACACTTTCGTGGAGTTTTCATGTCAACAACCTTATTAAGAAAACATCGTCCTTTAGTGGTATCCCGATCAGAAGAGCATATCAAAATCGTTACTCAAACCTATCTCAGCGAGATATTTATATCTGATTCAGTTATAGTTTTGAAATGAGATTTGTTGTTTATGTTTTTTCTAAAACAGAATTATATCTACTTTTGATAAAACAATTTTTTCAACTGTATTTTTGGAAGCTTTAAGTTGAAATTAATCGATTACCTATATGAATGAAAATAATAATTTTTGAGGCATCGTTTCAGTATTTTTATTCAATCTAGTACTATAATCAACCTGTTTACTTTTATTTAGAAGTATGAGTCGAAAGAAAAAGACTGGGGGCTGTTGTTTTTCTCTGTTTTAATCTGCCTGGTATAAAAGCGGCAATTGGATTTTCGAAACGTTCATTTCAGTAGGTACATCTAGTATTTCTTGTCAAATCCTGATAATCCTATTCCAATTCATTCTATTTTCAATGCATCAGGTAAACTTTCAATGTGTTCCATTCATCTGAACGACACTCGAAGTCGACTGCCTGCCCGTCCGCACGCATCCCTTTTAAAATTCCAATAGTCCGATTCTAATTCTTCAAGTAAACTTATATAAATTCCCATTGTCCAGTTTCAATCCTCACAAACGACTGCCTGATTCCCGTGCGCACGATTCCCTTTGAGAATTCCAACTGTCCGATCCCGATCGGGCCGATCCATCAAAATTCCAATTCATCAGGTACACTTATGTGAATTCCCATTGGCCAATTCTATGGAACGCGAACGGCTGCCTGCCTTTGCGCGCCGTCCCTATAAACAAGCAGCCAGGATCGAGCTATGCAGAATCAGTACGAAAATAAACAACTTACTTCTAAGAAGCTCAGGTAGAGTAGTAAGCAAGGACGCACAACTGGTAGGATGGGATGGAATTGGAAAAGTGATGAGCTCGATTCTCATCTTTTATCGCCATCTTTTTTTGCATACAAATCCAATAAGATTTTTAGTTTATATATCCTATCTGGATGAGTTATAATTTTGTTTAAATTATAACAACGGTTGATATGATTTAGTTTTGGTTGCATAGACTTTTTGATATAATTTGAGATATTTTAACATCCTACGAGTACTAAACTAAAACTCATCCAGATAGGAAAAAATTGAATATCAAAATATCTCATCTTGATATAATTTAGTTTTTCTCTTCTGATCGGGATTCTTTGGCGAATTAGAATTTTTTTGCCGCGTCATGTTTTAATTAAATTTTATTTTGCTTTCATTCACTTTCAGTTGAACTATCTCATCGCGGTATGGGGCAGGGCTTCCCTGTCTATCCTCGGGCGATTGCAGACATTACAAAATCGTTGCATAAAAACCATATTCAAACTTCCTTATCTCTATCCTACGTCTTTACTGTACTCGAATACAACTTACAATATTTTACCTCTTACCCACTTGTGTAGTCTGCAAACATTATTGTATGTCTTCGACAATTTGAACTCATTAGACAACACAAGAAATTTATTGTTTAACTCAGGCACTCGTTCTCGCCATACTCGTCAATCACATCATTTGCTTCGAAGCCGTTGCTTAACATCTTTTGGTCAACGCAGAATTTCTTACATTGGACCTGCTTCTTACAATTGCCTTCCAGAAGTTGTCAAAAATGCTAACAACCGCAACATTTTCAAATCGAAAGTGATACGTCACCTCAAGGAACTTCAGTCGTAAACCTTATCATCATGCCAGTATTTTTTAATTTTTTATTTTTTGTTACACATATATTTTAACTAATTTTTTTTTCTAAAGTAACGTTAACATTTTTTTTGTAAATATTTTTTCCTAGTTAGTATATTAGCTTTATCAATTAATTTTTAATTTGTTTCTTTTGTATTAATTATTTGTAAAAATGGATCTCTTCAAAGGAATACTCTTTCCACTGAGATTCATATATAAAAAAAAAAGAAAAAAAAAAAAAAAAAAAAAAAAAGAATCAGAAATCAGAATCAGAAATCAGAATCAGAAATCAGAATCAGAAATCAGAATCAGAAATCAGAATCAGAAATCAGAATCAGAAATCAAAATCAGAAATCAGAATCAGAAATCAGAATCAGAAATCAGAAATCAGAATCAGAAATCAGAATCAGAAATCAGAATCAGAAATCAGAATCAGAAATTAGAATCAGAAATCAGAATCAGAATCAGAAATCAGAATCAGAAATCAGAATCAGAAATCAGAATCAGAAATCAGAATCAGAAATCAGAATCAGAAATCAGAATCAGAAATCAGAATCAGAAATCTGAATCAGAAATCAGAATCAGAAATCAGAATCAGAAATCAGAATCAGAAATCAGAATCAGAAATCAGAATCAGAAATCAGAATCAGAAATCAGAATCAGAAATCAGAATCAGAAATCAGAATCAGAAATCAGAATCAGAAATCAGAGTAAGAAATTAGAATCAGAAATCAGAAATCAGAAATCAGAAATCAGAATCAGAAATCAGAATCAGAAGCAGAAATCAGAAATCAAAGGTCAGAAATCAGAAATCAGAAACCGGAAATCAGAAATTAGGAATTAGAAATTAGATATTAAAAATTAGAAATTAGAAATTAGAAATTAGAAATTTGAAATTAGAAATTAGAAATTAGAAATTAGAAATTAGAAATTAGAAATTAGAAATTAGAAATTAGAAATTATAAATTAGAAATTAGAAATTAGAAATTAGAAATTAGAAATTAGCAATTAGAAATTAGAAATTAGAAATTAGAAATTAGAAATCAGTAATCTGAAATCTGAAATCAGAAATCTGAAAAGTGAAATCCTAAATTAGACTTAAATAGAATCAGATGCAGAAATCCGAGTCGTTATCAGAAATCAACAAGTCGGTACTCATAACTTCAAACTTGGTTTTGTTATCTGATAAAATGTTTCTGAAAATTTCAAATTAACTAGCAAAATTTCTCCTAGCCCTAATCCTTGAATATTTTCCCAAACATGAAATCAGCGTGAATCATCAAGATTCAATTTTTCTCTCTGTAACCCAGATTAATAATAGGTATTGCCGGCAACCTCGAGCGTGATTTTTAAAGGCTCATTTAAATTTTTCGTTGTTGCCGAGCGAACGGCAATCGTCAAAAATTAGTCACGACAAATTCACACTGAAAACAATAGACCAGAGCGGCGGCGACCCACACAAATCGGCAAACTTGAAAACCCAAATTGAAAGTTTGAGAAAAGCTGTTCTCATGACTGAAGTCTGATGGAAACAACCGTGAGCAAAATAACCGACCGGCATCATATTCACAAGTTTCTTCCTCCTACTACAATGTTTTTTTCTGCGACTTCGAACGACGACAATGTGTATAGTGGGCCTATATGAAGTAAGACGTCGGCCGGGCAAAAAAGGTGTATTTTTTTCTGTTTGCCGTTGTTGTTTTCTATCGGTCGTTTTGCTTAAAGTGAATTTCATTGATGCATGTCAAACATGGACAATAATTTTTGGAGAGCAATTTCCAAAATTAAGCCAGGCGCTCATTGCCGGGTTTCTTTAAGCTTTTCGTTTTTTTTTCCTGCGAAAGTTTTTCGAAGTGCGTAAAGAGATGAGAAATGAATGGGGACGGCGAAATTTGGGCGACCTACACAAACGGTAATGGGCTAATTCTGCGATCCGTTTGGTTCTGAGGTAATGTCTGAGGTTTGAAATATTGAACGGTAACGAGCTTTCTTTCAAATTTCGGCAAAAGCGATTTTGGGTTAACAAATCGACTTAATCAAGAGCGAGGCCTTCGAACAACGAGTAATGGAGCAATATCATCAACATTAGACAGAAATTTAACTCCTTAATTGGACGTGTAAATGAACTTCGAGATTTTTTTATTAATTTCTAACTAAAAACCATGTCCCTTTTTCAGTAAATTTCATTTTTTCAGAGTCTCCCGTTCTTGAGATACAGCATAGAGCACACACGTTTTTGAGTACGTGAAAAAAAACGTTTAAAATTTTGAAAACCGTGTTAAAACCCGTGCTAATTCCAAAACTCTGAAACTTGAGACAATAAGACGAGTAACATGCAGTCTGAAACATGAGACCTTAGATCTGAGACATGAGACATCAAACCAGACACATGAAACATTGCTACTGAGACCTGAGGCCTGAGAACTGAAGCCTGACACATTAGAACTTACACATGAGACATGAGATCAGTAAAATGTGATTTGTGACCTGAGCATGAGACGTGAGAAGTGAAGCATGAAAAAAGAGGCTTGAGGAGTGAGACGTGCGAAGAGAAGCTCAAACGTGAGGAGTGAAAAGTGAGTTTTGAGAAGTGAGAAGTGAGACGTGTAACGTAAGAAGTGAGAAGTGAGTAGTGAAAAATGAGACGGGAGACATGAGATGTAAAAAGTGAGGAGTGAAAAGTGAATCTTCTCACTTCTCACGATTTAAGTCTTACTTCTCACGTCCCACCTCCTACTTCTCACTTCACTGATGAAAAATGTTTTCAGATTTTCGGATGACCCCTTCTGAAGGGGTCGTCCATACAAGACAAATATTGTTTTTGCGATATTGACGTTACTTTTCATCCGATTGTGTGAAATTTTGCACATGAATGTTTTGAATTACGAGCAATCGATTTCAGGTGTCAAATTTTGTGTAAGGGGTCAGCCAAAGGGGGTCGTCCATATTAACTTCTCGCAGTTTCTGCGATTTTGACGTTATTATACATCGGATTCAGATGAAAATAGGTACAAGATAATTTTGAGTGACGTGCAATCGATTTGAGGTATCAAATTTAGTGTAAGGAACCGGCAAAAGGTCGCCCATATTAACTTTTCAATATTTTAATGAAATTGACGTTTTTATACATCGGATTGGGATGAAAATTTGCACACAGTAGTTTTCAGAGACTGGAAATCGATTTCACAACAGAGAAAGTGATCGTCCAATATTTTTGCAATTAGGACTTAACAATGAATTTTGAAGTGCTGAAAAATGCTTGGCAATTGATTTTCATACAAACTGTGCATGATATATTCCAAGTTGAAAGCGAAACGGAGTTCGTATGGGATCAGCTAGTATTTTATACGAACATCACCTCAACAAAAGGCCTCAGACCTCAAAAAACGAGTACATTTCTCCATAACTCATATCGGAATATTCTTCCTGTTATGAATCTCTCATCATTCTCAACCGATTTATTTAAAATTTGTAGTTTCCAGTAGTGTAATCCCCGTTCTTCTCAATCAAAGAACCGTCAAAGTAGTCTAAGTCACACCACAGAGAACAGACATTGGGTCTCGAACAAAAATTTGTTGAAATCGTGTGTGAGAATACCCACCTAAGTTTCAAACCAAATTCGTAAGTGGACTAACATCCATAAGATGTCGCTACCAGTACACATATTTTTCCATTTTTTCGACACGCTTAGAAATTAATACTCATAGCTTATCTCAAATGAGGCCATTGCAATGTATGAGAGTAACACAACTTTTTGTGTGATAAATTTTAAGAACATCTTGATTTAAAAAAAAAATGCAAATCATATTTCAATCATACTTTAATCGCTGTCATATGTCCCAGCATATGCCCCATATTGTTCAATCAATATTGGCGCTGAATTGAAAGTTGAATTCCAAGTTTTAAAGTATGCCTGTCATTAAATAGTTTTCTATAACAGAGAATGTGAACATAAATGTTATTTTGGGTCGGTATTCCGGTTGATGGTATCTTGTAACTCATGTTTATAAATAACTTATACCGTATTTGTTTATGCCGAGTGTTGCACTAGTGTTGCACTGGTGCACCACTAGGTGCTGTCAAACTGTTTTTTTATTCGGACGGTGTTGCACTGGTTTTGACCTGTCGGAGTTCTGCTTACGGACGGTGGCCCACCGATAATTTTGTCAGTGTTGCGAGAGAGCGTGTGAGTGAGTGAGGTAGCAATACACTGGCTACGATTTGTGTTTGTTTTTGTCGGGTACGGTGGAACACTGATCGGGGGGAGAAAACAAATACGGTATTAAATCATTTCTACTGATTACTAACCCTGAGTTACAAGTCCTCATATATCGATCTCAGGTAACATCAACCAGAATATCGAGTCATAGTTTACAATTATAACATTTATGTTCACATTTTCTGTTCTAAAAAACTGTTAACTGATTGTAAAATCCCAACACATACTTTAACACTTGGAATTCAACTTTCAATTCAGCGCCAAAATTGTTTGAACAATATGGGGCATCTGACAGCGTTCAATTGTGATTGAAATATGATTTGCATTTTTTTTCAAATCATGATGTTTTAAAATTTATTACACCGAAATTTGTGTTACTGTCATACATTGCACTGGCCTTCTTTGAGATAAGCGATGAGTATTAATTTCTAAGCGTGTCGAAAAAATGAAAACAAAAATAGGTGTACCGGTAGCGACATCTTATGTATGTTAGTCAACTTACGCATTTGGTTTGAAACTTAGGTTGGTATTCAAACACACGTGTTGAGCTCCAGCTCGAACTCTGTTCTCTGTGGTCACACCAGATTAATTTTGAAAAGAAGATCGGAAAGAAGACGTTATTTTGCACATTTTCGTATCCTTGAAATTCAAAGTAAGGAACACAGAAGTTTTGAAGAATTTTTGAATTTAATTTTATTGCAATACTCTTGCGTTTATATACTTAAAATTCAGTCGACCAGAATGACCAAAGCTGTTAAACGGTCGTTAAATAAAATAAACAAACAAACAAACTTAAAATTCAATGTCGATTCAATGGAAATTTAGGGTTGGACTTCGGGTAACGTTAAAATAAATAGTTGTTGCTGAATATTGTCTGAGAAACATATTTGAGTTACATTAAGAAGTTTTCAAAACTATAAATTTTATAAAAATTTGTGCAGAAACAAGAAAAATATAGCGATTTTAAACAAGGCGTGTTAAATTGACACTCAAGGTCTGATTAGGTATTTTTTTTTTATTGGGCTTTCAGGGCTTACGTCCATAAAAAAAGTAATAATGCATAATTAAAGATTTCATTAATTCATTGAGGGTCCTAGAAGATTTTTTTTATTTGGATGCGCCTGCTTCAACTTCCAATAGTGTCATGTTGACATTCAAGAGCGGATTAGGGTTAAAAAATGAGGCCAAATGATGTCACGTGATTCCCTTGCATTCATTTTGGAAAATGATTTATTAATTGCATCCGTGCTCCAAACAGCCGGTTTAGATACAAATCATGACCAAACCAAACGAATCGGTGATCTTTTATAACTGTTTTTTCTCAAGTTTTTTTAGAACTGATATGAGGATTGCATTGGATCTAATTTCGTTGGTCTAATTCTTGAATAAATTAGATCCAAGAATAAACTACGGGAACAGCAGCCCTCGGAAGGACAATTATTTGAAATAAAAACTTAGTGACTTGAAATCTTTTTATATTTGTTTAAAGTTAGTCCAAGCAAGTTTCTCACCAGTTTCGCACTAACTACATCTTGTTTGTTTGATCGTGCAGTAGCTCATCAGTTTTTTAAACAAACACACAAACAGGATCTCAATTAAACTTTATGTTTCATCGAAGAGGAAACTCCTCTTTTTACTTAACTCTAAGCGTACAATTTGCGAGGATACCATGGTAAGTATCTTACAAATACAAATGTTTGCTGCCGTGAGTGGGTTCATCCCACTAAAACCAACTTCAGATCCCAAGTAACAATTTTAGCTTTATTCTAGTCAACTCCATAAGAGCTATAGCATATACTTCACCAAAACTCCAATAAAACTTATCTAACAAGACTATTTGGCCCTGTTCTAGAAACGTCATCATGACTGGTGTTGCTGTAAAATTTTAATCTCCAAAGCTTTTATAAAACTTGCAATACAGCAAATTTTGTTTTTGTTTTCGGTTCGATGAGTTCTTTGAGTTTTCATTTTTTCAGCACCCATCATGTTTGATGAATAATGATTGTATTATTGATATATGATCAGGTAAAATTAATAACAAAAAAGCAATGTTTAACCATATTATGAGCATCTTTTCTACAGCCAGTCAAGATTTCAGGTAAAATTTTTATGAAATTTTCAACTTATACCCATATTATGGGGGTTTCAAGCGATAATATATAGGTGAAAAGATCAGCCAAAGCCGCCATATTGGTTTTCAAGATAGCGTCAAAATACAAAACACAAAATGCGACTTCTTCTTGTATAGCCCTTTCACCCAATACCCATATTGTAGAGCTTTCATTTAGTTTTCAGTGATTTACAGCATTTTAATCTTAAGCGGAAGACGCCAATTTGACGTCTTCGTGTTTAGCCCTTTCACCCAATACACATATTGCTGATATTTCATGAAATTTTCAGTCATTTAAAGCTTTGAAAAGTGGAAGCCGAAGTGGTGATGTGGTGAGCACCTCAATGTACTTTTTGTGACTTAGTAAATCCCATTTTGGGCACTTTTCTGCCCTATATGTGAGTTAGTAAATCCCATTTGGGCACTTTTCTGCCCTTTATGTGACTTAAGTCCCATACAACGTAGAGTCTGTTTCACATAGAATCTGGTCGGATAAAATAGATCATTTCTCTGCAAAGAAATAACGTACAACGTCAGCTTTTCGGATGAATTTTCGAACTTTTTTTGTGATACCACTCATCATTTTCTGCACAGTACTGCTGGAAACCTCATTCGCCATCTTGATCCACCACTTTTGCATTTCAGCGGGTTTTTTTCATGGTTCTGCCACATTTCTTCAGTTTGCCCTTAACTATTGCACAATATTTCTCGATGCTCCGAAAATCCGGACAGTTTGGTGGATTGATACTTTTTTCAACAAAATCGATCTTGTTCTCCTTATACCACTTCACGACATCCCGGCTATAGTGGCAGCTTGCCAGATCCGGCCAGAACTTCACCGGACCTTTGTGGGACCGAATGAATGGCAAAACCCTTTTCTGGAGACGTTCTTCTTCGTAAATATTTCCCTTCATTGTGTCCCCAGTTATGAAAATCTTAGTCTTCTTCCCAAAACTACAGATCTCTTGCCAAATCATCAACTTACGAGCAAATTTATCTGCGAAAACAAACTTGAATCTATCCGCAACATTTCCTTTACGCTTCGCAAGGTAAAAATTGTTACCGGTTATTTGTCCAAAATCCATTTTGACGTAAGTTTCGTCGTCCATCAAAATGCATCCGTTGTACTTGGTCAACAATTTCTCGTACAACCACTGACCATACTGACTGGACACTCGAATTGGTTTACTGGATAATTTTACGCAATGTCGATTCCAGAGTGCGCATCGATCGATTTGAAGAAATGCTATCCCAGTATTTCCTAACTTTAAAAATAAAACAGGCAATTTCTACGATAAAATCGGGCTAAACAGGACCATTTTTCCTACAGGGCATTTTTAGTCAATTTTTTCAGGTTCGCCACCTGCCGTTCGCAATAGCGAACCTGCAAAATCTGACAACAAAAAATTAGATAGAAAATCGTTGAATTTTTGTTCTAAGTGTCATATCAGTGTGATCAGTGGTACAACTTACTCGCCCTGGTTTTGGCAACCAGGTTTTATTTCAGTGTCCTGTTGGGGTGTTTGCTTTCATGATACGACCGCAAGCCTTCTCGCGAACAAATTTGTCGAGCTGTACTGTGGTTCGTCTTGAACTTTTTCGCCAAATCACGCAAGGATATTCCAGGATTATTGTGAACTGATCGAATTACCTTCGCTAGCAGCTTCCGATCATATGTTCCTCTTTTACGCCTGGTTTGTGTTGCTCGATCCACCGTAAGAGTCTCCCGGTAACGTTGCAGCACTGAATTTACAGTCGATTTAGGATATTTCAGGAATTTCGCAATCTTTACCCCTGACCACGTCGGTTTCTCTACGTGAGTGTGCAGAATTTTCTCTCGCCTTTCGCGTTCCGTCCACCACTAATGGCGTATATTATTTTGATTCCGGATTTGGCTCTCGATTTGCCGAATAAAAAAAAACGAGTTTCGGTTTTCGAGTTATTCCATACGTAGGTGTGCGTGAGAACGAGCGCAATGTTTACATGCAGCTGTCATTTTGTTCTCCATTCTGGATTTCTTTACTCGGTTCTTCACATCCGGGTTGCCTTATTTCGTGTCCGGATTGCACTGGACAGCGGGTAGTACGATTTTGCTTGGCTTAGAGGTTCAAAATCGCGGCAATAATCATTTTCCCATTCATTATTTCAACTGTTTTGCTTGCAGCCACAAACAGCTGTTTAATGTTTTGACAACAACGTTGAGAGTATTGGTGAACTTCTCGCAAAACTGACTTTCTTCTCAGGGCGACTCCGTCCGTTTTTCGAGCGAACCTAGGTTGCCTCTAGAGCAAAAAATGAGCACGATGGCAGCAGTTAGAGCGAACCTAGGTTGCCCCTGGTTTGCCTCCAGGTGAAAAAAAATTCGGTATAAGTGAACAAACCATCCGGATCAAAACACTGTCAATAGATTCGCGATGTGACAACTAGGAGCGCTGCAGTAAACGAAAAGATGCGACCAGATTCTATGTAAAACAGACTTTACATACATTTCAATCACTTTTGCAGCTTTCAAGTTCATTAATGAGTATATATAGCTCACTCATGGGAATTAGGCAAAATAAGTCACATACAACGTACGTATTAATCACTTTTGCAGCTTTCAAGTTCATTAATGAGTACATAAATTTCACTTAAGGGAATCGGGCAGTTCTCTTTGTCAGCCAAATGTTACTGCAAAGCCTTCATTCAAGTGTGACTTTTGGTTGCTTGAGTAATATCCAGTGGGAAAAAAACCAATGCCGTATGAGTGAGACCACACTGGAAAATGCGTTAAAATGTACGGGATATTGAAAATTTCAATAGCTGTTACTGTGTGTATGAAGGTTGCATTTTTTGTATGCTTTATTAACTTTAAAAAATGGAAAAGAGAAAAAACGAGAACTACAAATAAGGCAAAAATAAAAATTACCTATTCATTTGACAAAATTTGAAAGTAAAACTTTGTTTTTGGCAGAAAAAAATCTATCGATCTGTGCTGACTTGGAAAATTTGGATAATTTATTGTGATGTCTTTCCATAAATTTTATTGAGAAGGTACAATAAACATATGTAAATTTCAAAATTGTTCCATTTTTCATGTTTAAAATCGATTTAAATAATCAATATAAAATTCATACTCATAATCAATTTTAAATCATATTCGGATTTAGAAATCAAATTCAGCTTTCGAAGTGTTCACTTGAAATTAAGTTTTGAGAGTTTGGTTTCTGTGTATTGTGTAATTCAGGTGTCACTTTCTACCTTTCAAATTGCACGAGGAGTTTTATTTCTTTCGAAAGAGCTGCTGTATGAAATTGTCTCATATGGCACCTAAGATGTCATCACCTTATGGGCTGAAAAGTATACTTACTGCTTCAGCAACATCACCAGATAGTAATTTGAACTGATTCACTAATGACGAGCTGACAAACCCTTGATCAACGAGCTTCTCATTCTGCAGTTGAGAACAATTCCAGAAATCGGATAAAAATTCATATTTAAAAATTACTTAGGAGTCGAGTGTTTTTTTTTTCAAATTTTTATAAATATTTAAAAAAAATTGTATCGGAAGCAAAGGGTCGGGAAGTAAGTGCTCTATCGCTTGGCAATCTTGTCACACTACTGGCTCCGTGTGGGACAGGAGGAAACTTGCTCAGACTTACAGGAGGTTAGATAATTACCGAGTAGAAGACGAGATGAAAAATACCCAAGGTGTGAGTACTTGTAGGCTGGCACAGTTGCAATTCACTTCGGAGTCCGGACAGAAGAAGAAACCAGTTAACGCAAAGCTGTTTAGTTGTTTTTCCCGCTTAATTTCCACTTGAATGTTTAGTTTTTTTTCTCTCTCATTGGTATCATAACCTCTAAGCTGTTGTCAACGCATCTAGGAACCAGCTGCTCGGTTTAAGAGTCTAAGGCCGGATGGAAGTGATGAAAGTATTATGAGTTTTGCGACGTTCAACCCACAGCTAAGCAGTAGTAAATCTTTTGACACGAACTGCTGCTGCCAATTCCGCACCCCAGTTGAAGAACTAAGTAGGAGATTTAAACTGAGCAGAAAAAAACCTAACTGAAAGGAGAGTTCAAGACCTGTGAGAAATTGCTTCCTACTCGAAGAAACTGTCGTCGGTCGTCTTCGGTGACAAATTTTCTTAGCTTAAGCTTAAGATCAGTTCAGAAGTTGTGATCTTGGTTCCCTTTTTTGAACTTCAAATGACTCGAAAAGAGGAGGAGGTGTCAAGCGAAACTTTCGCGACCAAAAACCTACTTAAAATTTCGGCATAGCTTCCCAGAAGCATTTATAAACTTTAAGCCAGCAGCTCCCCAAGACTTGATCAAGGTGTGACCAGACACGATTACGTGCAGTTTTAGACGTTTTTTTTTGTCCGAGTGTGTGGGCTCAAAATTCTGTCCGGTCGTAAAATTTTCCAAACAAAACGACCTGTTGACGAGTTGTTGAACTTGTTCGGGGCAAATATTGACAGACTGATCAGTCAGCCAGCAGTCTTCTCTAAAACATTGAGCCGGTATTGCCTCATCTAGCGCAAATAGTCTTTGGTAGAACGCGTGCACGGTATCAAATTAATATTGTATACCCGCGCCTCTGGATAAGACGATGATGATGTAAGCTGCTGCTGCTATTTTGCCGATAGAAGGTTGAGTTTTGTGCATAAATTTATGGAAAATTGATCGGATGGATTCTACGCCAGTATTACCTTGAAATTTGTTTTTGATAGTAAAAAGTATAGGGATGCAATAATTCAAAAAAAAAAATAAGCCTTTTAACGAGATTTTAATTCTCACTTCGAGCTTATCAAGGTCTACGTTAGCAATTACACTAAAAAAAGGGAGTTGAATTAATTTCATTGCAATAAACATTTATTCTTCTTTTGCACTTTAACAAAAATAATGCAGGAATGATGAAAAATAACTGATCTTTTCAATATTATTGAAATCTCAATATCAATCTAAAATCTGAAACTTGAATCTGAAATCTGAACTGGAATTCTGAAACTGGAAACTGAATCTGAAATCTGAATCTGAATCTAAAAACTGAATCGGAAATCTGAATCTGAAATCTGAATCTGAAATCTGAATCTGAAATCTGAATCTGAAATCTGAATCTGAAATCTGAATCTGAAATCTGAAATCTGAAATCTGAAATCTGAAATCTGAAATCTGAAATCTGAAATCTATATCTGAAATCTGAATCTGAAATCTGAATCAAAACTCTGAATCTGAAATCTGAATCTGAAATCTGAATCTGAAATCTGAATCTGAAATCTGAATCTGAAATCTGAATCTGAAATCTGAATCTGAAATCTGAATCTGAAATCTGAATCTGAAATCTGAATCTGAAATCTGAATCTGAAATCTGAATCTGAAATCTGAATCTGAAATCTGAATCTGAAATCTGAATCTGAAATCTGAATCTGAAATCTGAATCTGAAATCTGAATCTGAAATCTGAATCTGAAATCTGAATCTGAAATCTGAATCTGAAATCTGAATCTGAAATCAGAATCTGAAATCTGAATCTGAAATCTGAATCTGAAATCTGAATCTGAAATCTGAATCTGAAATCTGAATCTGAAATCTGAATCTGAATCTGAAATCTGCATCTGAAAGCTGAATCTGAATTCTGAATCTGAATCTGAAATCTGAATCTGAAATCTGAATCTGAAATCTGAATCTGAAATCTGAATCTGAAATCTGAATCTGAAATCTGAATCTGAAATCTGAATCTGAAATCTGAATCTGAAATCTGAATCTGAAATCTGAATCTGAAATCTGAATCTGAAATCTGAATCTGAAATCTGAATCTGAAATCTGAATCTGAAATCTGAATCTGAAATCTGAATCTGAAATCTGAATCTGAAATCTGAATCTGAAATCTGAATCTGAAATCTGAATCTGAAATCTGAATCTGAAATCTGAATCTGAAATCTGAATCTGAAATCTGAATCTGAAATCTGAATCTGAAATCTGAATCTGAAATCTGAATCTGAAATCTGAATCTGAAATCTGAATCTGAAATCTGAATCTGAAATCTGAATCTGAAATCTGAATCTGAAATCTGATTCTGAAATCTGAATCTGAAATCTGAATCTGAAATCTGAATCTGAAATCTGAATCTGAAATCTGAATCTGAAATCTGAATCTGAAATCTGAATCTGAAATCTGAATCTGAAATCTGAATCTGAAATCTGAATCTGAAATCTGAATCTGAAATCTGAATCTGAAATCTGAATCTGAAATCTGAATCTGAAATCTGAATCTGAAATCTGAATCTGAAATCTGAATCTGAAATCTGAATCTGAAATCTGAATCTGAAATCTGAATCTGAAATCTGAATCTGAAATCTGAATCTGAAATCTGAATCTGAAATCTGAATCTGAAATCTGAAATCTGAATCTGAAATCTGAATCTGAAATCTGAATCTGAAATCTGAATCTGAAATCTGAATCTGAAATCTGAATCTGAAATCTGAATCTGAAATCTGAATCTGAAATCTGAATCTGAAATCTGAATCTGAAATCTGAATCTGAAATCTGAATCTGAAATCTGAATCTGAAATCTGAATCTGAAATCTGAGTCTGAAATCTGAATCTGAAATCTGAATCTGAAATCTGAAATCTGAAATCTGAATCTGAAATCTGACTCTGAATCTGAAATCTGAATCTGAAATCTGAATCTGAATCTAAAATTTGAAATCTGAAATCTGAATCTGAAATCTGAATCTAAAATCTAAAATCTAAAATCTAAAATCTGAAACTGAATCTGAAATCTGAATTTCAAATTTCAATCTGATTTCGAAATCTGACTAGCATACACTCAGGTGAAAAAGAAAAAAAAATTCAACCGAAAATTTTGATAAAAATTTCATGTCAGTTTCTAATTTTTGTTATTTTCTATTTCCAATTTCCCAGAAAGCCCCATTGCTAAAATCTTGTCTAACGTCAGCTAATCTCAGGGTCAAGGAATGACCCTCGCCGCGATGGCCGGACTAGCGACGTCGGAGATCTGCGAGAACACCAAACTAGCCCGGGAGATGGCCGTCATGGGCAATTACGATTCCGCTGGGATCTACTACGAGGGTGTGCTGCAGATGTTGCGAAAACTTCTGGTCGGCATCTCGGAACCGATACGCAAGGGCAAATGGACACTGGTGGGTGTTTGGATCGATAGAATTGTTAGAAAACATTGTTTAACCCTTGATTTTTCGTTGTAGATTCAACAAGAGATCAACAAGGAATACAATCAGATGAAGTTGATTCAGAAAACGTTGGCAGAAATTACCATGGACCTTCAGAATGCACCGCTACAGGCCAGAATTCGTACTCCGCTGCACGAAACTGCTAGCAAAGATCCAGCCGCTTGGTTCCGAGCTGATCCGGACGTTTGGACTCCCCCGCATCCGAATCGGGACCCAGATGTATGGGGACCTCCACCAGATCATAGTGTTCCTCCAGGTAGAACGCTAGCTTCCCGTAATCAGACCCGTTCCGGAACAGCACTGAATCGAAAGGCGGAAGTCAATCGCAAGAATGCTGTGACGAAATCGGCCACATCGTCGGCCATTTCCGGTCGCAAAACAATTTCAAATACAGGCGGTCGCGCAGTTAATGGCAAATCCGGAGGTGGAACCCTCCCGAGAAATAAGGCCAAAGCTGGATCAGCGACTACAGCAGCCGATGCTGGAAGTGACGGCAGCAAAGGCGAAAAAAGTGATAAAGAGAAGAATGACGATGATAAGGAAGATCAGGAAGAGCAGGAACCGGAGCGTAAGTTCGAACCTGCCAGCCATTCCGATGTGGATCTAGTCGATATGCTCGAACGTGATATTCTACAGAAGAATCCCAACATCCACTGGGACGACATTGCCGATCTGCACGAAGCCAAACGACTGCTGGAGGAGGCAGTGGTTCTTCCGATGTGGATGCCCGACTACTTCAAAGGCATCCGACGACCTTGGAAGGGTGTGCTCATGGTTGGCCCTCCTGGAACCGGAAAAACCATGCTGGCAAAGGCCGTTGCCACCGAATGTGGAACCACCTTCTTCAACGTATCATCATCAACACTGACTTCCAAATACAGAGGAGAATCGGAGAAGCTGGTCCGACTACTGTTCGAAATGGCCCGCTTCTATGCACCTAGTACCATATTTATCGACGAGATTGACTCTCTCTGCTCGCGCCGTGGTTCGGAATCGGAACACGAAGCCTCCCGACGTGTGAAATCCGAACTGCTAGTACAAATGGATGGCGTCTCCAATGACGAAGCCACCAAAATCGTGATGGTCCTAGCGGCCACCAACTTCCCCTGGGACATCGACGAGGCCCTGCGGCGACGGTTAGAAAAACGAATCTACATCCCGCTACCCAACAGAGAAGGTCGCGAGGCACTGCTCAAAATCAACCTCCGTGAAGTAAAAGTCGACGAATCCGTTGAACTCCAACATATCGCTAGCCGTCTCGATGGCTATTCGGGTGCGGACATCACCAACGTTTGCCGCGACGCCAGTATGATGTCGATGCGAAGAAAAATTGCTGGCCTCAAACCCGAACAAATCCGACAACTTGCCAAGGAGGAGCTGGATCTTCCCGTATCCAATCAAGACTTTACCGAGGCAATTGCCAAGTGCAACAAGAGTGTCTCCAAGGACGATCTCATCAAGTACCAACAGTGGATGAAGGAGTTCGGTTCATCGTGATGCTGCTTCTGCAAACAACAGCCGACTGGAATCGTATCGTGTGCAATAGTCATCTCATCTCTCTGCTGATTTTTTTCCCTCCGTCGCCATGCAGCCATCATCGAGTCTCAAACTCGAATGCTTTCGTTTTATTCTATTCGTCGTTTTAGTTTATTTTTTATTCCTCCGTTTTTGGAACAGTACTTTTGCCCAAAATTTGTATTTAGAGCTACGCGTCGTCGTCTTTATTTTGAAACTGTATCCAACAGAGGTCGTTGACTCCAACTACCTTGAACTGCATGTTTTATTCGTTTCTATATTTTTTTAATCTAACTTCTTCTTTTACTCCTGGCAAATGCCGTCATCATCAAGCAGAAAAAGTTACAATAAATCATACACATTATAATTTAACAAGCAACAGAAGATTCATAGTGAGAAAGTGAGAAAAGATCAACTTCAAATCAATTTATGATACGCTTTTTGTCGCTCTACACACTTTAAATCCGAAGCATGACTGAATCACACAACAACAAAAAAGTACCCCGTACGAAGAGTGTACTTTTCAAATAAAATAATTAAAAAATGATCCTTTGAGATATTTACCTACTAATTAAGATGATATCCAACCGGAAACGGTTCGAAACAATCATCTATCGCGAATATCAAATGTGTGCGAACGCTGATGTTTATTCGGAACACTAACTAAACCATTAATCGGTTAGAAATATAAAGCTTATAAGATTAAGGATTAATTTTATTAATAAATTTTTTAAAATAGTTTTTATGTGCGATTTGTTATGCCAACATTTGTCCTTGGTCCCTTGGGAATCAGGATCGGTGTCAGTCCCGATCGTTAGTTATCTTTCGGACGGTCATACGTCGATCAACCTCTGTATAGATCAACAAGGTCCCCAACCCGCTCATTCGTCCTCGCCATTGAGATTCACGGAAGGAAAATTCGGTTTCCGGTCCGAATTGGACCGACAGAGTAGTTGGTCAGCAGTAGCATCACTTCAGTCGTTGCTCCGCCGTCTTCGACAGCGACAACCAGGGCTAAAACGTTCCGAAACCATCTGGTCATTACTAGTTTTGCGCATATACCGAAGAATTGTTGTAGCATATGTTAAATAAAGTCGAGAAGTACATGATTAGGGTTTTCCTTAGAGTTCTAACGCCCTTCGATTTCCTATTCCTAAGTGAGCTGCCCTAAGGCCTGATAAAGGGAGTCCCTATAACGTCGATTTTTTTTAAAGAATAGTTTTTTTTATAAGGATTTTCATCCTTTTAGGATGATTCATCCCTCACCAGCTGACCAACGAAAACGGCCTCAGACTTATTGATTTCGTCGCCTCCAAACGAATGGCCGTACGTAGTACCTTTTTTCAGCACCGCCTCCCACACAAGTACACCTGGAGATCACCGTACCAAACGCAATCAGAGATCGACCACGTTTTGATTGACAGCCGGCACTTCTCGGACATCATCGACGTCAGATCCTGTCGGGGCGCCAACATCGAGTCGGACCATTATCTGGTGATGGTGAAGATGCGCCCAAAAATTTCCGTAGTGAACAACACGCGAAACCGGCGCCCGCCTCGGTTAAATATCGCGCAACTGAAGCAACCTGAGGTCGCGGCAGCGCTGCCGGCAGAGGCCGAGCTTGACGAAGCCCCTCTCGAGGACTGTTAGGATACCATCAAAACAGCCATAAACAGTGCTGCGGAGAACGTCATCGGTTATGTGGAGCGATCTCGATGGAACGACTGGTTCGACGAGGAATGTAGGAGGGTGATGGGCGAAGAGAATGCCGCGCGGGCGGCAGTAGTGCAGAGAGGCACCCGTCGAAATGTGGAAAATCATCGACAGCGGAAGAGGCAGCGAGTCCGACTTTTCCAGGAGAAAAAGCGCCGCCTGGAGGAGGAGGAGCTCGAGGAGCTGGAGCAGCTGCATCGTTCCCAAGAAACACGAAAGTTCTATCAGAAACTTAACGCATCCCGCAAAGGCTTCGTGCCGCAAGCCGAAATGTGCCGGGATAAGGACGGGGGTATCCTGACGGACAATCGTGAGGTGATCAAAAGGTGGAAGCAGCACTTCGAACGGCGCACATGCAGGAGATCCAGATGGTGGGGGAAGGTACATCGCCGGCGTAGCCAACGACGAAGAGGAGCCACTCCCAACGATGAGTGAAGTTAAGGAAGCCATTCGCCAGCTGAATAGAAACAAGTCGGCTGGGAAGGATGGCATCGCAGCTGAACTCATCATAATGGGCCCGGACAGGTTGGCCGATTGCCTACACCGGTTGATAATCCCGGAGGAGTGGAAGGAGGGGGTAATATGCCCCATCTACAAGAAGGGCGACAAATTGGACTGTGAGAACTACCGAGCGATCACTGTCCCCAATGCTGCCTACAAAGTGCTGTCCCGAATCCTACTCCGCCGCCTAACGCCACAAGCAAACAGATTCGTGGGAAGTCATCAGGCCGGCTTCATGGAAGGACGGTCAACGACGAACCAGATATTCACATTACGGCAAATCCTCCAAAAATGCCGGGAACACCAAGTCCCTACGCACCATCTATTCATCGACTTCAAAGCCGCATACGACACGATCGACCGTAACGAGCTATGGAAAATCATGGACGAGAACGGCTTTTCCGGGAAGCTGATCAGACTGATCAAGGCGACGGTGGATGGAACGCAGTGCTGTGTGTGGATCTCGGGTGAATTGTCAAGTTTATTCGAATCGCGCAGGGGGCTTCGACAAGGTGATGGTCTATCCTGCATGATGTTCAACGTGGCGCTAGAAGGTGTTATTCGACGAGCGGTGGGCGAAATGCGGGGCACGATTTTCAACAGATCCAGTCAACTTATCTGCTTTGCCGATGACATTGATATAGTCGGCAGATCATCTACGGCGGTGGAGGATGTCGTGACCGCGTCTTCCACGAAGATCCATTCCTAAATTCACTTTTAATTCTGTGTGTCTCGAACCACCTCGAACCGTCCAAAACGAAAAAGTACTATTTCCGAAACGCACTCTCCAAATAAACACCTCCAATCACTTCGACAAAATTTAACCAACTTACAAAATTTTCGAAAACGCGTCCGTGCGTCGCTACTATAGTTTTCAGAATGATCGCTTTTCGGCCGTTATTTCGGATTGGGGTTTCTCTTCGACTTTTTGTAATGCTTTCTATGTGTGAAAAAGGGATAGAGTTTTCTGTGCGATAAGAAATATACCTGTGATATTAGTATAGCTTCATCTTTCTCATTCTCAATCAATCTTAGTATGTCACAGTTTATTCGATTATGTGACTCTTTTCTCGCTTTACACTGTAATTATAAAATAGTAATTAAATGATTTATATACCGTGCATTATTTCCTACAATACCCCTCAACTCCACTCTTGAACTCTATTCTAATATTTTAATTTAATTTAACTTGACAGAATATGGTTGTGAACGGAACGCGTGATTATTTAGAGTGTTTTTTTATTAGTGTATTACCAGTTCAACAAATCATCCAAACCAACATCAATAAATCAACTTGGTTTTATTTACATTTTCAAACTTCACTCCGAGTTTGTTTTCATTCGTTTTTGTTATGTGATTGCGGATAAGTTTTATAATTTTATTTTACTCTTGTTCTTGGATCTAATTTTATTACAACCTGCCGGTTCACTCATGAGATTGAGATTGACGTGCTGAAAAAAATGAAGCAGAATCAGGTAAATACTATGTATAGAGAATCAGAAATTACTGAGTGAAATAATGTGAGTTGTTGGTTGTGAACAAATCAATGTTATCTAAACGGAACGATTACTTACTTGTTGGTCAATGAAATATTGCATACACGTATTGATCGTCAAAACGACTAGGTTTTTTCAGACTTTTACGACTTCTTAGTTCTTTCGAAGGAGATTGTTGCTCTGCGTCGAAATCAGGTTGATAATTGTATGCAGCTTCAGAACTTGACGTTAAGTTTGTGTTATCCAACAAGTCAGCTTTCTTAAGATCATCGATTTTTCTAGTATATTGAATTCCATTTTTGCTCATAACCACCACCTTGCCTCCTTGTTTCGCAACTATATGATAGTAATCGGCCGAGAAATTTGGATCCGTTTTGCTTTTCTTGTTTTGTGCTAATAAAACTTTGTCTCCTACTTGCAGGTCCGACTCTTTAGCGCCTCTTCGACTGTCCGCATACGATTTGCTAGCAAATTTGGATTCGGTATCACGATCTTTTACCTCATCTCTATTCAAGGACTCAGATTTATTCGTATGCCAAAGAGAAGGAAATGTTCCCCGGAATTTCCAACCAACAAGCAACTCGAATGGTGTAACGTTGAGTCTTGCATGTGGAATCAGCGTGTTGTGGTTATGCACATACTTATGTAGGGCGACTCTCCAGTTAGACGCTTCAATCTTAGATGCAGCCAAAGCTTTGATGATTCCTTGGTTCTGTCGTTCTACACAGCCATTACTTTGTGGACATAATGGAATCGATTTACGGACTATGACTGCTTTCTCTTTCCAAAAGTTGCAAAATGCAGTGCTTTGGAATGGTGGTCCGTTATCACTCTGGATAACTTTAGGTAAGCCCCACAACTTGAATACATCGCATAATGCAGCATTGGTACTCTCAGCATCTGTACGGCGCATTTCGCAGACAGATAAGTATCTCGAGTGAGTATCAACAATTACCAGAAATTCTCCTGTCCCAAATCCGGGTATCGAGAGAAAATCTATTTGCAACTCTTCCCAAGGCCCATCTGGTAGGACCCGACTAGAAATTGGTATGGGTGGGTTTTTCTTTGATAACATAGTGCAAGTTTTACATCTTTTAACAAACAACTCCGCTTCTTTGGACATGCACGGCCACCAGAAATATTGCCTTAGTACTCGTTTCATCGCCACTTCACCAATGTGCCCGGCGTGTGCTGAGGACAGTGCTTTTATTCTAAGAGCTTTCGGCAAAATAATTCTGTCATCTTTGTATAGCAACGAACCGATATGATGGATACTTATTCTGTGAGGAGCGAAATCTTTCAATAGAGGAGGCCACTTATTGGAGTTCAAGTGCGTCAGAACCAGTTGCAGTTCGTTATCTTGTTCGGTGGAAAATTCGATTTCATTTAGAGATATTTCCATTAAGCCACTATCAAGAGAGAATAAATAATGACTTCCGTTGTCTTCTTCAAACGGTACTGCCTCTCTAGCGTCTTTAATTAGTCTTGATAAAGCGTCTGCCACATTGCTTTCTCCGGTCACCCGTTCGACGGTAAAATCAAACGGTTGAAGACGTAGCGCCCATGCTTCTGCGCGTGAAGTAGCACGCTTTCCGATGCGATGCTGGCCGTTGAATATATATTCATTGGCTTCCGCGTCTGTACGTATAACGAATGAGCGACCCATCAAATAGTAACCAAATCTTTCTACACCCCAAACAACAGCTAATGCTTCCCGCTGTGTTTGGGGGTACTTTTGTTCTGTAGGTGTTAAAGCTTTTGAAGCACACGCTAGTATACGAGGGATTCCTTCGTTATTAACTTGAACTAGCACAGCTCCTAGCCCGACTAAAGAGGCGTCTACATAGAGTTCAATTCGATCTGTCTTACAATAGTAGCCCAGTTTCTTTATTTTTTCCAGAGCGTTGTACTGAAGGTATTTGAATTCTCTTTCTTCGAGTTGAGTCCAATAAAACGTATCAGAACCAGCAAGGGCTCTAAGTTTTTCTGTATTTGTGGCCCTGTGAACGATAAATCGGTCTGCAAACGTTACCAATCCGAGAAAACTCTTAACCTCTGCGCAGTTTGTAGGTCGACGAAAATTTCGAATAGCATCTAACTTCTCGCTTTCAACTTCCCAACCGTCAGCAGTTAACCTGAACCCGAGAAATTTCACCGATTGACTTCCATAAACAGATTTCGAGTCGTTGATTTTAACGTTATGTTCAGAAAGTTTTCTTCGAACTGCTGCAAGTCTCTCGTCATGTTCGGCCTTGGACTTACCGAATACCAAGATGTCATCTTGATAATTTTTGCAGCCCTGACAACCTTCCAAAATTTTACACTGCAGCACCTCTTGAAAGATGTCCGGTGCATTCGTTAGTCCGAAGGGAAGTCTGACACAGCGAAACATACCAAACTCTGTAGCAAAGTTTGTGAGGTGTCGTGATCCTTCTTCAAGCTCAATATGATAGTACGCGTTCGAAAGATCAATGGTTGAAAACCAAGTGGCACCATCAAGTTCTGCCAAGATCTTCTCGAGTGTCGGCATTTCAAATGGTGTTCGAAATATATACTTATTGGGGCCACGAAGGTCGATTACCAGACGAATATCCTGTTTGCCTTTAGGCACTACTATCATGGATGAACAGAACCTGCAGTCCATGTCCGGAGTAACTGGCTCGATAATTTTAGCTGACACCAGCTTTTGCAGTCGTTGTTCCACCAATTGTTTTACTGCCATGGGAATGTTCATAAAAACATTTCGACATGGTGCTCTGTGCCTATCATATTCGATTTTTACAGGAGGAATATTGAATTTTGGAAATTCCTCATCCTCAGTAACTGCCGCAATCTCACCAGCCCCTGGCTTCGAGATTTTAGCACCGATTTTTTCGATTATCGGAACTTGTAATCCGAGCATTAGAACGCTGTATCGTTGCGCTGTTGTTCTACTAAGCAGGGCCTGGTGTGCCTGAACAACATAAAATTTTTCGATATACAGAGGTCTTTCGATAGATATAAACAACGGCGCTTCAAACGTAGAATATACTTTGATTTCGCTGGCTGATGCATATGCTCTTAGGGAACGATCAGATTTTGAACAAACATTGAAAAGGTTTTCTTTAAAACCGTCTCCTGCACACAATGCATCGAACATACTTTTCGATACTGTATTGACCTGGGCACCAGAATCTATCAAAAATTGGATCGACATACCTGCTACCTGCGCATTAATCATACCATCATCCAAACCAGTATAAACGTTGGCCATAAGATTACCTGAGCTTAAGTCAGGACAATGTGTGTTTGTCTGTAGATTGAAAATACTGTAAGTCATATTTGTGTTGATTCATTTATTTAGAAATTTAAAGAACACAAAAATATAAATATTATTGTTTAGATAAAATATTTCAAAAAACTATTATGAATTTGAAAAAAACCAAAGCAAATGAATTTAATATAATTAATTGATGTGTTCTTTTTTTTTTTTAGATTACTCAATGTTGTCACCTACATAATCGGCCGGAGATGTTGAATTTACGGACTTTTCCACTACAGCAATTCTTCTTGGAGCGCCGGTTGAATCGTAGTTCTCTGCTGATGGGTCAGTTTGAAAATTGTGGCAAGCACGTGCGATGTGACCAAAACGACCGCATTTATAACAGTCCAAGTCTCTTGATGGACATTCTTCAGGATCATGGAATACACTATCACACCTAACGCATTTATTCGATTTGATGTCTGCATTATTGCCTTGGAGATTTGAGGCAGCACCATGCTCATTCATAAACGAATTTTTGAAGCCTTTATTTGGAACCCCGCGGTATGGAGTCCTACCGCGTGTACTGCTACCACGTGCAGTTCTCGATGAAGATCTGTTCCACGAGCCTCTGTTGTTGGTATCAAATTTAAAACGAGAATCATGTTGACGCTGGTGGACAAAGCGACTTGAAGTGCTTGAACCATGTCCGCGAAAGTTCCTTCCTCTCGTTGGGTAATCAGCACGAACTGGAGCTATCATCGTAGATTCATTCTTACCGTGTTTTAATTTGAAGTATTCCTCGTTAAGTTTAATCGTTTCAATTTCTTTGACTTTATCTACGATTTCGGGGAAAGTTCCTTTGACTCGCATCATCTCGAGAGCCATTTTCCGCACATTTTTATTTTTGGCAGTACCTGCTATGGTACTAATGATTTCTGTGTATTCTTTGTCATCGCCAAAGTTGCACATCCGTGCCAATGACCCTACACGCATGACAAAGTTCAGGTCAGTCTCGTCCGCAGCCTGCTCAATCAAAGCCAGTTTTCGTCGCTGCATCATCACATCAGAATCAGAAGCAAAGTGTGCTTCTAAACGATGCATGGCGTTTGAAAAGGGAAATCTTAAAAAATCTGGAGTCAATGACGTTGAGCGAGTACTTTTGTAAATTTCTAAAAGACGCTGGCCTGCCTTAACTTTGAAAACCGTATATTGAGTTGCCTCATCGGTAACACCCGCTAATTTTAGGGAATCTTCAAGGAGATCTCTCCAAGCATTGAACACGTTTCTTTCAATATTGGGTCCATCATCAGAAGGTTTGCATTCGGGCAATGTAATCGATGCGATTGATATTTGATTCATGGACGAATAGAATCTAGATTCCTCAAGTCCGGACACCATGCCCCGACGATGGGTGCTTGATGGACCTAAACCGACATTGAAGTCGCTTTCGGGTGTCTCTGTTCTCAAATGACGACCATTATTCTGTAAATCTTTGATCATTTGTTTTGCCTCATTTAGCTCCCTTACAAGTTCAGCAGTTCTAGCTTTTTGTTCCTCAAGTTGATCAGCAATAATTTGCGATTCTGGACCTGGTCTAGCTAGACTGGTTTGAAGTGACCTAATGGTCTCCCCCGCCTTTTCTAGTTCCATAGCAAGTGTGGTTGATTTAGATTTCTCAGCAGCTAGCTCATTGGCCATTGTGTCCATATCTTTATTTTTAATTACTTTCCTGTAACACACCCATATAAATTGATTAGTTTTAAAATAAACTTTTTACTAGTGGTTAAAATTGGCATTAATAACATAATAGTGGATGATCTGTTTGCAATGCCATCAGTCGTTGGAATCTAATTCAATTAATTGCATTATTACTTTTTCTTTTTAAGCTTCTTCTTTGAATAAAACAGTAAGCAAAGTAAAGAATATTAAAATTTGGGAAGTAAAAAAAACTTAAAACAAATTTTGTGTTCAAAATACGATTAGGAACTTTTCTATTTTTTTTTTTTTTAAAGCATTTATTCAACCACAAATTGAGACCTCTCACTCAAATAATATAGTATGGAGTCCTCTCGCTCCGTTTTGATTATAATTTTATTTTTCTTACTAAATTTTCAAATTCACATATTTTTGAGACCTCGCGCTCAAGTGTTTCAAATCATTTTTTTTAATGATATTAAATTGAGACCTCTCGCTCATACAGTCGATATTAGAGACCTCTCGCTCAATAAATCGACAGTGGAGTCCTCTCGCTCCAGTTATTTTTATCTTGAGACCTCTCGCTCATACAGTGGAGTCCTCTCGCTCCTTTTATTTGCCATCATTTCTATCTTGAGACCTCTCGCTCAGTTGTGGCAGTGCAAATGCAAGTTTTTTCTTTTGTTTAAACTGTCAGTACAATCAATTTGAAATGAAAAGAAAATGGCAGAACCCCATGATTTGATAAACTTGATTCATTTTTATAAATTCTATTTTTTTTTTTTTTTTTAGAAATTTTCAGTTATGGTGACCTATGAGTGGGAAATAAATTTCTGTCCGCCATTTTCTTTTCGGGTCCATTTATTTGTTCGATGATGTTTGTACTTACCGTGGCGGAGCACTTTCTGCGCCATTATTGTCGTGACCGCGTCTTCCACGAAGATCCATTCCTAAATTCACTTTTAATTCTGTGTGTCTCGAACCACCTCGAACCGTCCAAAACGAAAAAGTACTATTTCCGAAACGCACTCTCCAAATAAACACCTCCAATCACTTCGACAAAATTTAACCAACTTACAAAATTTTCGAAAACGCGTCCGTGCGTCGCTACTATAGTTTTCAGAATGATCGCTTTTCGGCCGTTATTTCGGATTGGGGTTTCTCTTCGACTTTTTGTAATGCTTTCTATGTGTGAAAAAGGGATAGAGTTTTCTGTGCGATAAGAAATATACCTGTGATATTAGTATAGCTTCATCTTTCTCATTCTCAATCAATCTTAGTATGTCACAGTTTATTCGATTATGTGACTCTTTTCTCGCTTTACACTGTAATTATAAAATAGTAATTAAATGATTTATATACCGTGCATTATTTCCTACAGAGGAGATCTACCGCAAACTGAAACGCGAAGCAGGAAGGATTGGGTTGATGATTAATACGTCCAAGACGAAGTATATGCTGGCCTGCGGATCCGAGACCGACCGAACCCGCTTGTCCAGTAATAACAAGGTCACGATCGACGGCGACGAGCTGGAGATAGTCGAAGACTTTGTCTATCTCGGCTCACTGGTGATCGCAGACAATGACACCAGCCGTGAGATCCGGAGGCGAATTATCAGCGGAAGTCGTGCCTACTATGGACTCCACAAGCAACTGCGGTCGAGAAGACTTAGCCCTCGCACGAAGTGTAACCTGAATATGACGCTTATTAGACCGGTTGTTCTCTACGGGCACGAGACATGGATACTGCTCGAGGAGGACCTGCGTACACTCGGAGTATTCGAGCGACGAGTGTTAAGAACCATCTTTGGCGGCGTTCAGGAGAACGGAGTGTGGAGGCGAAGGATGAACCACGAGCTCGCGCGACTCTACGGCGAACCCAGTATCCAGAAGGTGGTGAAAGCTGGCCGGATACGCTGGGCGGGACATGTTGCGAGAATGCCGGCAAAACAGGTGTTCGCTACGAATCCGGTAGGAACAAGACGAGCGGGGGCGCAACGAGCGAGGTGGTTAGACCAAGTGGAGCGTGATCTGGCGAACGTGGGGTGCCCGAGAAATTGGAGAACGGTTGCTATGAACCGAGTGAATTTTAGGAATTATGTTCGTCAAGTTATGTCGTAAGACGGAATACTATGTAAATAAAAATAAACATCCCTCCTTTAAAGAATAGGTAGGGTGGTAGGTTTTATATACTTACAAGACTTTAGTTGTACTAGCGATTGCCAACATCGTTGTTGTTTAGTTTTACTGTTTCATTCACTCTTTCAGTAGAGGCATACACTTTGAATGGCTTCAAACTTTAAGTTTTTTTTTAAAGGAATTTAACAGCAAGCTGCTTTCATCCTTCCCATTCCAAGTAACAATTCCAATTTTGAAGTTTTAAATAAACTCTGTAGAGTTTAATAAAACTTTCTGTGTTACTTGGGATGTCAACCTTCTATTTTTTTTTTATTTAATTTTTGGCATTTCGGCGAGTTGTGAAAATTCAAGGTAGAATATTTAGAAAGAACATGAAAGTATTATAGGTGGAAAGATCAAAGCTAGAGCGCTTTGGGTAGAAGAAATTGAATAGTTGGTGAAAATGTGAGCAGGGCTTTTGTTTTGTGAACAGCTTTTGAACTACTTGCGTGATTCTTTGACGCGCGCCGTTTCAATGTTGATAGGAAGCGATGTAGAATACTTCCATGTTCTTTCTAAATATTCTACCTTGAATTTTCACAACTCGCCGAAATGCCAAAAATTAAATAAGAGTATATCCCGGCGGCGATTAAAATAAGATAACAGAATCACTTGGCTAAAGAAGAGGGGAAATGGGATAACAAAAATTACAACACAATTTACCACGATGCATTTGGCAAAAAAGTAAGGCATCGGATGGATAATATGCGAAACAAAAAGTAGCAACCATCCGATGTACCTAAAAAAGAAGCACGCATCGATAGAATTGGCTTAGCAATAGAACAGCACATGTGAGCGCTGCTTGGGTGATTTTTTGCCCGGTCAGACACAATCTCATGTGTTCGACCCGTCCGTGTTTCAAAGTGAGTAGGAATGCGATGGGTTTCTTCATCGCTTCCTATCAACATTGAAAAGGCGCGCGGCAAAGAATCACGCAAGTAGTTCAAAAGCTGTTCACAAAACAAAAGCCCTGCTCACATTTTCACCAACTATTCAATTTCTTCTACCCAAAGCGCTCTAGCTTTGATCTTTCCACCTATAATACTTTCATGTTCTTTCTAAATATTCTACCTTGAATTTTCACAACTCGCCGAAATGCCAAAAATTAAATAAGAATATATCCCGGCGGCGATTAAAATAAGATAACATTTTTTTTCTGGGATTTTCATCCCTTAGGATGATTTATTGGTCATAGGTCCGGATTCATGTTGAGCCGTTGACGACATAAGATCCGGAAAATCTCGTAATTCATTGCTGTGAGTCTCCTGTAAGGTTTCTTGGTCTTCTATCTTCTTCAGGTGCGTCAAACTACGCCTGTATTTTTTACCAGTGAGCTTCGACTGTATAAGGGTATCAGTCCCCTCTTTACACTGAACTACGAACTCTTCGTTCGAAAACTCTGTGTCCAATTTATTCGCTTTGCGCACCCGTTTAGCGAGTACAACATCCCCCTGTCGTATATCGCTTTCTTTTGCATGCCGCTTTCTGCCACTATAATCTCTCCCCTTTTCTTTGATGAGAGCATCTCTCTCGCGCACTTCTTCGTCTTCAGGAAAGTTTGAAATGGCCGGTAGTTTGCTTTTAATCGGACGTCCAAACATCATTTCTCCTGGAGATTTTCCTGTGGTTGGATGCTTGGAGGAATGATATGTTAGTAAGTACAGCCGTAGCTCATTTCTCCTAATCTTCCCGAGTTCCTGTGAGATACGAAGACGTTTTAAAATCAACCGATTTTGCCTTTCTATTGTTTTAAAATCAACCGATTTTGCCTTTCTACCTCTCCGTTGGATTGAGGCCAGTATGGTATGGTGTTCAGCAGCTTAATTCCGTTAGTCGAACAAAACTCCCGAAATTCCTCACAATCCGAACTAATCTGTGGCGCGTTATCGGCCTTCAAGAAGGATTGAATGCCATACCAACTAAACATGATCATTAACTCCCGCTTAACATCTTTCGTAGTCGTTGTTTCCATTTCAACTATTGCTGATCCACTCTTTTTTTCTATTTCTGCGATAGCTGATTTGGGCTCCCGTAGGGTACCACTGTAAAAAAAATTACAGTATTCAAGAAAAAAATGAGCATTGTTCTACATAAGGATTATTTATCGACTTAAATTAAATCGGATGAACAAGCGGAAAACATTTAAAGATGATTTAATAAAAAGTTGTCAAACAAACATGTATACCAAATATTATTATCGGATTATCTATTGTTTATAAAACAAAAAATTGTGTTTGCCTTGAGCTTGGTCAATCAGCGGTCAAAATCACGGAAAAATGAATAATAAAAAAAACTGTTTGCGATGGGGTCAATCAGCGGACAAATTCACGAAAAAAAAGAAAACGCTGTAGTTGTTTAAATAAGTTTAGAGTTCGACGACACGGTAGCGATCATCATTGAATGTTGGATTTCGTGCTATGTTTTGCAGTCGGAGTTATCCGTATAAAGTTTGACTGAAAAGCGGTTAGCGTGTAGAAAACCGACAGATTTTATACTGATTTGACAGATCGCACAAGTTTCGCAGTTATGAGTGCGCAGTCCAATTTTTTGCGATGCGAATGGTATTATTTCCTATAATAGATCATTATCCGTACACAACTCCTTTTTTTAACTTCTCATATACGATTTGTTACATTTTAACGACAACATAATTGAATTCGACCAGCATATAAAGTATCAAAGACGCATTTATCGCATCAAAAATCTTCGTCATGCCAAATTCGTTAATTCTCAGGCTATGGAAAAATGTGTTTTCAATAGTGATCAATATTTTTTGTTTTGTCTGGGATTTTAACGCTCGTAATTAATTCAATCTCAATGAATACTAAGAATAATAATATTTCATTCCGATGACTTCATGTTTTGTCCTCTCTTGCAAAATAATGATTTGAAGATTGATTCAAGAATTTACTTCTTAACTTTTCAATGAAATTAGTGAGTAAGAGTGAATTTTTTAACTGTGTTTACTGCTCCGGCTAGCCTACCGCACGGAAGGCTGCCGTCGCTCGATTAGAAATTTTCCCAGTAACCGCAATACCTCCATGTACCCGCTGTAGGAGTCAACCAACAAGTGCTGTCCCTCAAGTAGTGGACCCAAAAAACCAAGCGCCAGAGTTTGCCAAGGCGCTTGACGAATCGTTCCACTGCCTGGTCCATTTAGGGCCACCACACGTTGGATCTCAGATGACCCTTCATCATCACGATACCGGGATGGCCTTCGTGAGCTGTTGTTAGTACTTTTTTCCTCAATGAAATAGGTATAACAATTCGGTCGCTTCGTAGCAGCACTGCTTGGAAGCTGCACAACTCATTGGCAACTACCCTATACTCTACAAGAAAGTTCTGTAGATTGCCATCCTTCAGAATATCTAAACCTGAAAAATTTCATTGTCGGCCTCTTTTTTTTTGTAAATTCTTTATTTGAAACGGCTCATACCTTTAGGCTTTAAGGAGCCAAACTCTTTTTGTTTTTTTTTTACAATAGTTTGCTTACTTCTAGTTCACTTTTTTTTTTAAAGAAATGAAAATAGATAGGGAAATATGAAAATAAAAATAATTATACACGAAGATCAATAGCTTTAAGGAAAAGATATATTTCGAACATGTAGTCCAAGTCTATCACTGCCAGCACATCTCTCACTGGAACATAGGGTGGTTTTCCTCGGGCCCGAAGGGAGTCTATGAAATTCGTTCTAGCGACAAGATGGACCTCGCACGACCAAACAATATGCTCGATGTCATGGTAACCTTGGCCGCAACTACACAAATTGCTGCCAGCAATATCAAAACGATAGAGTACCGCGTCTAAGAAACAATGATTAGACATGAGACGGGAAAATATACGAATAAAATCCCGACTCAAGTTCAATCTATTAAACCATGGTTTAAGGCTTACCTTTGGGATAATCGAATGGAACCACCGACCCTTGTCATCCTCGTCCCATTTGCGCTGCCAGTTGACAAGAGAGTTTTTTCGAACTAAAAAGTAAAATTCGTTGAAGGCGATTACACGCTGATACGTGTCACCTTCCATCGCCCCCACCTTTGCCAGAGAGTCAGCCTTCTCATTACCCTCTATCGAGCAATGCGAGGGAACCCAGACAAAGGTGATGTAAAAGCGACGTTTTGATAAAGCACTCAAACTATCCCGTATCTTCTCGAAGAAGTATGGCGAGTGCTTATTGTCGGCCTCTGAAGCCTTCAATATTTCGTTCCATATAAGTGCTGCACAATTAGCTGATTGCATGGCTACTTCACGAACGAATATTTTCTCTGCAGGATCGAAAGGTTTCGGCTCTTGGTCAGCTAAGCGAGACAGACGATTGTAGAGGATATTAACACTAAACATTCCGACACTTTGTATATACCTATTCATACCGCGAGCGGTCAAATGACGGCAAACACCGTTTTTGCTAAAACTCCCTTGTTTCTCAACGGATTTCTATCAAATTTATAGTTTTGAAAAGCTTATAACTCGACTCAAATATGTTTCTCAGACAATTTTCAGCTACAATCAATAACTTTAAAGTTATTTACAGTACAAGAAAAATTTTATGAAAAAACATGCTTCAGGAAAAAGGTTGTAAATCAGTTATTAAGTGCTCGAACAAAATTTCACTTAGTGCCTGAGAAAGCTGAAGTTAGAAGCTATGTGTTGCACATACGGAAAATTTTTGTAAAAATTTTCAAAGATCATGGCCACAAAAAATGTAAAAAAGTTGTGTAAAACCCGTACTTTTCAATCAATCAACCGCCAAAGCTGTTCCTGTTACAGTAGAAAATTTTGAAAAAGTGAATTGAAAAGTAGACGTAATTTGTCACATTTTGGCATCTTTAGATTTTCAAAATACTAAATACATAATTTTTGACGGCTTTTCAAAGGTAGTTGTTTTGCGAACTTTTTATGAATCTGGATTTTCTGAGACAATCCCTACACCCAAATTCAGCTTTGCACTGGATTTTGAGTATGTTAACGTATAGTTTAGGCAATAACACTATATGCAAAAGAAAGCAAATTTCATGCCGGTTCTAGTGATGTAACTGCATTGGTGATTCAATGCTTTACAAAAATATAATAAATATATTTCTGAAAGTAAAACCAGAAAATTTGAGCGAATGCTCGTTTGTTTTTTCGTTTCCTTTCACCCGTCTTCGTGTGCAAAATAGCTTTGAGATATTACCACCCACTGCGCCCGTCTGCCAAGCAAGGATTTGTGCTGACTTCTCAAAATTCAGAAACTAGTTCACTGTTTCATTTATCATATTTTTGCCAAGCATTTCACCGCCAATGCAGTTACACCACTAGAACCGGTATGAAATAAGCTTTCTTTTGCATATAGTTTTATTGCCTAAACCTTACGTTAACGTACTCAAAATCCAGTGCAAAGCTGAGCTTAGGTGTAGGAATTGTCAAAGAAAATCCAAATTGATAAAAAGTTCGAAAAACAGCTACCTTTGAAAATTCGTCATAAATTATGTATTTCGTATTTCAAAAATCTAAAGATGCCAAAATGTGACAAATTACGTCTACTTTTCAATTCACTTTTTCAAAATTTTCTACTGTAACAGGAGCAGCTTTGGCGGTTGATTGATTGAAAAGTACGGGTTTTACACAACTTTTTTACATTTTTTGTGGCCATGATCTTTGAAAATTTTTACAAAAATTTTCCGTATGTGCAACACATAGTTTCTAACTTCAGCTTTCTCAGGCACTAAGTGAAATTTTGTTCGAGCACTTAATAACTGATTTACAACCTTTTTCCTGAAGCATGTTTTTTCATAAAATTTTTCTTGTACTGTAAATAACTTTAAAGTTATTGATTGTAGCTGAAAATTGTCTGAGAAACATATTTGAGTCGAGTTATAAGCTTTTCAAAACTATAAATTTGATAGAAATCGGTTGAGAAACAAGCGAGTTTTAGCGAAAACGGTGTTTGCCGTCATTTGACCGCTCGCGGTATGAATAGGTATACCACATGCGTTATTCGAAAACCGTAACACTTAAAAAAAAATTAAAAACGCAAAAATACTTGCATTTCAAAAACAAAAATAGTCCTGTCGTTAAAATTGCGAAAAAACAATTATATAAGGCGTAATCATCGTTTAAAGTTCAAAAACCGTCATTTGACCGCCTCCGGTACGTTTAGTGTTAAGATACAATGACATGAACGAATTTATTGTGATTCTGGTAACGACTTTTGAATCGGACGGATGATAGAGTAGAGTTTTAGTTTTGGTGAAAAGTCTAAATGAAATTCACTACAATGGCGCAGTTGAGCCTCCTGATTTAGTTTAGTGATTTGGAAATATTTTGCCGAGTGAAATTGATACTAACGAAACTACTCTTTTCAGCAGATTTCGGCCGCTTTATAGTTTCATGATGTTCGTGAAAATTGGATTCCAAAGCGACTTGGTTCCGGAAGATCTGGAAACCTAAGTAACGCAAACAATCTAGAATTGTTTAGCGTCTTGGTTCCGGAAGATCCGGAGAACTTAAGTGACGCTAAGGATATTCTAATATTTTAGGATGATGTACGAAAAAATTTGGTTCTGAAGCGACTTGGTTCCGGAAGATCCGGAGAACCTAAGTGACGCCAAAATTCTAGAATTGTCTGGCGACTTGGTTCCGGAAGATCCGTAGAATCTGAGTGACGCTAAAGATATTCAAATATTTCAAGAATGATTACTTGGGTCCGGAGAACCTAAGTGACGTCAACAATCTCGAATTGTCTGGCGACTTGGTTCCGGAGAACTTCAAGGGCTCTAAGAATATTTTGATGATCCGGAGAACCTAAGTAACGCAAATAATCTCGAATTGTCTAGCGTCTTGGTTCCGAAAGATCCGGAGAACTAAAGCGACGTTAAGGAGATTTTTATATTTTTGGATAATGTACGAGAAAATTTGGTTCCGGAGCGACTTGGTTCCGGAAGATCCGGAGAACCTACATGACGCCAACAATCTAGAATTGTCTGGCGACTTGGTTTCAGAAGACCCGGAGAACCTGAGTGACGCTAAAGATATTCAATTATTTTTAAAACGATAAGAAAATTTTGTCTTGGATCCGGAGAACCTAAGTGAAGCCAACAATCTCGTATTGTCTGGCCACTTGGTTCCGGATAACTTCAGTGTACGCTAAGGACGCTAAGGATATTCAAAATAACTCACTCAATAATTCAAAACACTCACGACAATTTGAAATACCGTTTAGTTCCGAATGAAAATCGATTTCTAGCGACTTGGTTCCGGATGATCCTGAAAGTTGAGTGAAGCCAACAATCTTAGATGTTTTAGCTACGTGGCTCTAAAAGATTTGGAGAACTATAGCGACGCTCAGAATATTAAGGTTCATATTTTGCTTTTAATCAGGAATTATGAAAAAATTACCGAATTTTTTATGTAATAAAATATAAAGTCTGGAGTGCCTTATTGAAACCAACATTCAATGATCTAGCTTCTTAGTTCCGGCAGATCCGGATTACACGAAAACCAGTAAACTTCAGGTCGGGTTCCGGAAGGTATGTAATCAACCAGAAACGATATTTTCATGAAAACGAAAATCGATTTCAAGCAACTTTGATTCGGCTAACATAAGTGATCCCAACTAAAATGAATGTTCTGGCTCCTCAGTTCCGGAAGATCTGGAGAACTAAAGTGACGCTTGAATTATTCAGATTGTTTAGGAACGGATCCGGACGAATCAAAGTCATGTTAAAAAGTTTCAACATATGTTTCCAGTCGATTCTAGACTATCATGAACATCTCAGAAATGCCAACCGAACCAAAGTAAAAACACTTTCCAGAGAACTAGACAGAATGACATGATCCCGCGATCAAAGTATAATGATAAAGTATGGAACAGATGGTCTGATTTGGAAAAATTCGGAGAGCTAAAAGGAAGATAGGAATTTCAAATATATTTTGAGATTGGAAAATACGAATCTTGAATAAAATATTAGAATTAGATTGGGATATCTAGAGAACACATATGGTGACGTTAATCAAATAATTTTAAGTTATTTTTATAAGCACTTGACATCCTGCAAGCTATTTAATCTATGCTCTATGATAAAAAAAAAACTGAAATTTCCATATGATTCAGAGAAATCGAATAGTATAATCTGTCATCAAATAATTTATGACTCGGTAAAGGGGAAACAACAAATTGATCTGTTCAAATCTAGCCACCATTCGGATTATTCAGCCCTATTTCGTTTTTAATTATAAAGAGTACAGGCGAAGGGTAATGTAGAGGATATTAAGATACAATGACATGAACGAATTTATTGTGATTCTGGTAACGACTTTTGAATCGGACGGATGATAGAGTAGAGTTTTAGTTTTGGTGAAAAGTCTAAATGAAATTCACTACAACGATCAGCTATGTTTTTGTCACCAGTGACGTGTACGATGTTGTAGTCGAATGTTTGCAGTCACAGGACCCAGCGTTCTATGCGTGCGCAAGGTCTTGAGCGCTTAGAAAACAGAAGTTCAAGAACCCTACAGTAATACCGTATTTGTTTATGCCGAGTGTTGCACTAGTGTTGCACTGGTGCACCACTAGGTGCTGTCAAACTGTTTGTTTATTCAGACGGTGTTGCACTGGTTTTGACCTGTCGGAGTTCTGCTTACGGACGGTGGCCCACCGATAATTTTGCCAGTGTTGCGAGAGAGCGTGTGAGTGAGCGAGGTAGCAATACACTGCACGCTAACTTTTGGCTACCCCTTAACGAATACTTTTGACCCGTTATTCGATAAGACTGGGAGAACTCCTTTTTACGGATAAAGTCACTCTACCCTTTAAGGGGTTCTCAGCATGATAACGCTTGTAGCGGATGAAAATTACCCCTTATTTGAAACGCTTGCGTTTGGTGGAGGTTTGTGTATTAGCTAAAAGCAATTTCGTTCGCAGAGAAAAAAATCAAACCAAATGAATAATATTTTATTTTGTTTATTCAAATACCGATAATCGAAGACTATAATTTTAATTAATCTTGATGACAGTCAATTTTTTCAATAAATAATTTGTTGGCACCGGATTGTTTTTTTGTGTTGGGTTGTGTGTATGTTGATGTTTTTCAGGAGCTTTTTAGGCCGATACTGCTGTTCCTCCATCGTGTGTAATGTCCCTAAAGTAAGATGAGAGATGATTAAAGACAAAATTTGAAATAAAAAACAAAAATCAATAAACTTACCAAAAACTTTCTTAACCACGTCAATTCTGGTTGAATCCTCTTTGTTTTTATTTGAATTTGACCGGTCCTCCATTGCGGCGTGCTCATGTTATGCTTGGAATGAAAATAAAATAAGCAAAATATTCAAGAAATATGAATTTGTAATACAAAAAAAATCTTACCACAATCTTTCTGCAAAAACAGTTCGATGAAAAAAGTAACGTATATCAAATGACAAGTTCCAAAGTTACCCTTTTTGAAGCGTTCGCTACTTGTTCGGAATAAAGGGTAATATTGATCCGTTATAATGACCCTTTATTTGACAGATAATGGAGCTTCTCAATAACGGGTCAATTTTACGCCTTTAAGGGGTAGCCAAAAGTTAGCGTGTGGCAAGGATTTGTGTTTGTTTTTATCGGGTACGGTGGAACACTCCACGAGTGGAGAAAACAAATACAGTATAAGTCATAATGTCAATTTTCCAAGTGGATAGTACTGGAAGCGTTCCACGCTCCAAACGACGGCTAACACCTCCTTTTCAGTTTGACAGTACCGTCGTTCGATTTCTTTCAAGGATTTGGATGCGAAGCTGATGACGACGTGTTGCTTATATTCATGGTCGAATTGGGGTAGAACAGCTCATAGCTCCTGAAAAGAGTCGGATTCTCTAGTATTCCATTCGAATTTAGTACTCTTGACCAAAAGTTTGAGCAACGGTTCATCAATAGTAGCAAGGTGTGGGATAAATCTGTCCAGATAATTTGCTAAGCCGAGAAAGCTACGTACCTCTGCTTCATTCTGAGGCTCGCGGAATGACATTAGGGCTGCTACTTTCGCCTCGAAAGGCTAATTCCCTGTTTGGAGATATGCACTCAGAAAAATACTATTATGTATGCCATAAGATTCTCTTATGAAGTGGCGCCATAAGAAAAATTAATGAAATTCATAAGATTGTCTTATGACGCGAATGAATTCTGAAGATGAACGCCTACTTCAATGAGAGGTTGTTGCTTTTCATAAGAGATTCTTATGGAAACAGTAAATCACTTTCTAATAAGAAAAATTCTCGATATTTCATGCTGAAAACATTAACTTTATTGTTTGCCAAATTTGTTTAAAATCAAATCCTTCATGGTCACCATCTGCAGCGCATCAACAGACGGCTCCATCAAAGTTTGTTTGTGCCGCATCTCAATCTTCGACCTTTCGTTTTTTGCCGATCAGCTTGCTGAAAAGTAAACAAATAATGTATTTTAGTTTACTAATATATTCAACGTTCACACCAAAAACATCAAATCGAACTTACCATTCCGGAGATAACAATAACATTTAACTTTGAAGGAAAACTATATTAACTATGAACTGGCGATTGCTTCGTACTGTTAGATGATGAAAAAAAAATTGATGCTATGAATGAATGTGTTCATCATTTTTTCACAATGCCGTTTCTTCTATTTGTCATAAGAACATCGTATGAAAATTGAAAGAATAGACTCTTATGAAAAATTAATTTGGACGCAAAAAAGTGGTTCATAAGATGTATATCTTATGAAATTTATAATAAGATTTCCTCTGCACTCAGGCAAATTCTTATTATAATGTTCATAAGATGCGTCTTATGAACCACTTTTTAGAGTGCAAAATTGGTTTTCATAAGAGTCTTATGAAATTCTATCAAGTTTCATAGGAACATCTTATGAAAAAATAGAAGATACGGCATTGTGAAAATAAAATGAACATATTCATTAATTCCTTCAGTTTTTTTCACCAAAAGCCAAAGAACTCTTGTTAAATTATATGTGTTCCTAAGTGCATAGTTGAATGTGATTTTGTGATTTTAAATGGTAAGTTTTAGTTTAAGTTTCAATTTTTGCTAACGTTGAATATATTTGCGAACTCAAAATACATTTTTGGTTTACTTTTCAGCATACTGACCGGCACAAAGCGCAAAGCCAAGGCGCAAAGAACCGGATGCGGCAAAAAACTTTATTGGAACCGGGTGTCGATTTACTGCTGATGGTGAGCATATAGTGCATTCATGATGTTATTTCAAACGAATTTGACGAAAAATAAATAGTAAACAACAAATAACTTGAATTTTCATCATTATACGTGACATTTCATGTTTCCATAAGATCCTCTTATGAAAAGCAAAAACCGCTCATTGAAGTTAGTGTTCATTTCAGAATTCATTCGCGTCATAAGAGAATCTTATGAATTTCAATGATTTTTCTTATGGCGCCACTTCATGAGAGAATCTTATGGCATGTATAATAGTATTTTTCTGAGTGTGAGTGTGATACCCCAAGAACTACAGTTCTTCCACGCGCAGTTGGCATTTTTTCCCATTCCCATTTCCTATCCTTCAATCTAGAAAGAACCTTAAAACAAAACACTTACTAAGACCCAGTTCTATTTATTTCATAACGATAGGAGTTAAGTTCGAATAATTCAGTTTATTTGATATAAGAATAAAAAAAAACAAGAAACAGAGCTTTATGAATAATCAGCAGATCAATGTACCTTCTCAAGACGATTATCGTGTTCTTCGACGTCCTTTCCCTTGACGATGATGTCATCGAGGTACCAATAGGTGCCGCTACAGTCTGCCAACATCTCGTCCATCGCTTTTTGGAAAACCTCCGGTGCCGTTATCAAGCCGAACGGCAATCGCTTAAAGCGAAATAGTCCACGGTTAGTCATAAAAGTTATAACGTCCCGAGAATTTTCTGCTAGTTCGATTTGCAGAAACGCCTCACGAATATCTAGCTTGCTCCAAACAGATCTTCTTCCCAATCGCGCAATGTAGTCCTCAACCACAGGCGTCGGGTGATGCTCGCGGAGAACGGCCTCGTTCACTCGCCGAAGATCAACGCACAATCGCGGTTCGCCGTTTGCTTTTCCTACGACAACCAGTGGAGATACCCGGCTGGTGGGACCCTTTTTGACCTCGATGATATCCCGCTTCAGTAATTCATCGATTTTCTTGGCGACAGCCTCCTCTAACGGCAAAGGGATCCGGCGCATAGGTTGAAATACTGGAACAGTTTCGGGGTCCATGTGAATGTATAAGCATTGAATCCTTTGATCATTCCGAATGGACGCGCAGCATTCTCGACACGATTAACGGGCAGTCCAACATGCAACACTCCAAGTTGCTTTGCCGTCAAGTCCCCGAGAAGACACCGTTGACCTCCTTTAACAACGAGAAATTCAGCTTGAATGGTCTTAACACCCGCTGATATGTCCGCAACGAAGGATCCCAAAATGGACAAAGGACTGTTGCTTCCATACGCCCGCAGCATCCGATTGCTTCCTTTCGTTGAAGAGTACACCGCAACGTTGTCCTTTTCCATTTTCGTCCACGCCACCTCACTAATCAAGTTGGCATCAGCGCCAGAATCAACCAACATCTACGTTGGGATACCACCGACGACGCAGGTAAGCACATTGGATTCGTTACCTGAGTAAAAGGCGTAGTAGGTACCTTATCCGGCGTAGAGTTTTCTTTGTATTCGTTCTCAAGTGGCTCGACACGTGGAGCGTTGTCCGTGCTGACGATTTCAACACCCGAACCTGCTTCTTCTCCGAGAGTCCTGTGCGCAGCGACTTTCGTTACGACATTGCTTCTCGAAATGGTTGTGTGTTTTACAGTTGAAAGATGTCCAGTACGGCTACAATGAACTTTCTAATTCCACCTAATTCTTAATTCATTATTCAAAAACAATTGATTTTGTAACATCAATCATTCATAGTGAATGGGAATCCTTGAACTCTGATTTTTTTTAGCCGAATTCTTCAAATTCAGGGTTTGTTAATCTGTTCGATAACTTTTTTTTGCCGAACTCACTGTAATTATGAAAATATTTCGGTTATTATTACCAGCAATATCTACAGAAAATAAAATCTGTAAAAAGTTTATCGATTTGGAATCCATATTACCGAGAGTTATTAATTTTTTTTACCAAAATTTGGTTCAATTTTAACGATCGATCCATAATTTAATATCAGATATTTCGCAAGTTTTCCTGGAGATTTAGTAATATTTACAAACCAACCGGTTGTTTTAGAAGAACATATAGAAAACTTCGGCAATGTTTACCAAAAAGCTGGTATTGTTTACTAAAATAAACCTATACGTACGTACCTAAATAACTTTTTCATGCATTTCTCAACATGTTCACCCTGAACTCTGCAATCTGAATTATGAATGAAAAAGGTTAAAGCGAAATTCCTAAATAAAATAGGAAAACTTCAAATGCCTAATCTTGAATTTTGTGTCAAAATTGTTCAATAATATTATTTATGAATCCTTAAACAAGAATTTTCAAATCAAGCTTCTGAGTTCTGAATTTAAATTTAATTCAGATTGCGAATTTCTCAATTGTTAAATCTCTATATTCCGAAAATTATATATTTAATCATGTGTATAAAAATTTGAATAATGACGTCTTAGCTCTGTATTTTGAATTCTAAATCAACATGTCTGCTGAAATATGTATTATTGTCGTTACAGGGAAAAACTGTAAAATCAGTTGAGCGACAATGGATTTTTCTCGGAGTAGGTAAGTTAAACCTAACGTCGGAAGTAGTGCGCTGGATGGCGGGTCACCGTACGATTCCAGCGCACTACTTCCGACGTTAGGTTTAACTTACCTACTCTGAGAAAAATCCATTGTCGCTCAACTGATTTTACAGCGCTGGACTGGCGACACAATATCAGTTACAAACACGGGATTCTGAGTTTGTTGCTTTATTTTAAATTAGATGAACTCTGCAATTTGATTTTTTTTAATTTGAAATTTAAATATTTTAAAAGAAATTTAAATAACGTTCGTATCTTCAATTATTTTCCTTTGGATTCTGCATTTTAATTCATAAATCAAAATTTCACATTCTGAACTCTTCATTAGCTCGGATTTTTCTATTTTGAATTATTAAACTTACGTTCTGAGTTCTGATTTCTAAACTTAAGAATGCTTAGTTCTGAATAATATATTCGAAGTTCTGTATTGAAATATGAGGAATTCAATTAATTTTCTTTAAGGGGAAATGAAAAAAATTTAAAATTGAAAAGAAAATTGAACAAAACTTTCAAAAATGCAAAAAATAGAACTAAAAATTCTAAATCCTCATTTTGAAATTCTAAGTTAACTATTCGAATTGAAAATTTCAGTAGTTGTGCACATCATTATAAGGTTATCAGTAATTAGAAAATTTCAGACAAATATAATCAGGTTTTAAGAGGAAATTAATCAACCTGCAAAACGATATTTCAACCAAACAACGCAAAATGTTTGGTATGGGTATGGAGTCTCTTTAAAGCGACTGCTCGATTTTAATTTTTACAATATTCATTCAGGTTTGACCACCTGAATCAATTCACCGGTGAGTGATCACCTATGGAAAGAAAGTATAATCAAAACAACGGAAAGTTTTAATGAAATTTTCAATAAAGTTCACTTTACCCTATTCTCCCCGACCCCACCTTTCAAACACAACATGCACCACTCACTGGGCTGTCAAAGCCGCTGTCACCGGATTTCGCCGGCAGCGACCGGGCGAAATCGCCGAGCGCCATCTTTGTTTGTTCGAAAAGCAGCTCCCGTCTCTCGAAAATGCCAACGCTTGCACCCACACAGCCACACAAAAGCCGCCCATCCGTACACGCGAGAGCCGGTCTCCGTTTGCTGGTGTGCGCGACAGCGAGGTCCGTTCTCCGAAAACGGTGCCCCGGTGTGCGTGTTTCGGTGTTGATGTCGCTCCAAATTCGAATATCGCCGAAAAATAAAGAGGAAGATCGTGTTTGCTGAACGCGCAACCGTGCAAAAGCAAAAGGGGCAACATATTCGCATCCTAGCCTACTGCGATTTTCTCGTTAGCTTCGTGAAACCGGAAATTTCGGTGTTAAAATTAGTGAAAAACTGTTCCAAAGTGTCTGCGACGGACGGCCGGAGGTGGCCAGCAATAGCAGATTGCACCAGTGACCGCCGGAAGTGGTGCGTTCTAGGGGTTTCGGTCGAGTTTCCTGAACCTAGACTCCGGAGACTTGGGAATCGAACGAACAAGATTAATACCGTGGATGGTGGCTGGCCTTTCTCTGCCTCGGGCTTTTGTTGTGTGAGTGTGTGTGCGTGGGATAGGTTTTTCTTTTTGCCCTTCTTTATTTCGTCGGTTTGTGCTATTTCGGATTCGAGAAGAACCGACGACCGACCGGGAGGAAGCAGCAATCCAACCCACAAAACGGGATCGCTGGCTGGGTTCCGTGAATCCGGAATGTCCACCTGGGATGGTTACTTTGATGATTTGATGTAACTGGGGGGGATTGGTTTTTTAAATCACACATATTGATCTGCTTACAAATTGGGATGCCAGTTCCCGGAAACAGTTGAACCGCGGATAATCCAGGATACGGAAATCGGTACTAAGTAACTTGTCCTCTATCTCGTTTTCTACGGTGTTTGTTCCAGAGTTCAGCGGGTGTTGACAAAGAAGAAAATCGGTAAGTTCAATTGTTAACTTTGAAATTTTATTGATATTTTTATGTTATTTGTTTCAGAGATTTTGTTATGATTATGAGGATAATTTCAGAAGGGATCGAAGAAGGGATATTTCAAAATCTCAATCTAATTGGGATACGAATGCTGAAAACAAATAGTGTGTTGTAAAACAGAATATTTTTCACTGATTGTCAATCACAAAAATAGTAAATTACAATATTAAGTACAATACTTTAAAATTTAAAGTATTGTTCATAATGTTATTTGTGGACTACTAGACATTTTCATCTAATGCTTTAATTGTAGTTTAATCGTAACTATCGATTTGCTGAACATATTTTTATTGTTTTTGAGCAACAATTTGCATAATTGATCATAGTTGGTCATGTTTCAAACCGCTACTGAACATATTTTTGTTTTGGTTAATTAAAATCTCAATTTATTAAAAAGAAGCATGGTTATAGAAATCTAACTTTTAATAGTGTTTCAAAAAAAACTAAATAGCGCCGATGTGTTCTAGTGGATAGACTGGCGCGAGTCTGGTAACCCAGGCGTACTGGGTTCGATTTCCGGTATCGGCAAGAAAAACTTTTGGGTTCAAATCCCATAAGTTGCCGGCAGGCGAGATGCTTGGGGAGTAAGTAGAGGCCAGTCTCGAACCCACCCTTGTCCTTCCTCCAACTGGTATCAGGAGGGGTTGGTCTAACCAACGTCTCATGATCGCTTACTATTCTACGCTGCCTACTCTAAACTTTAAAATTTCCTTCTCCAAACTATCTCTAATTTTCATTTCCAGCGTCAGCTCCCCGAGCTATTTAAACGCAAAAAAAAAAAAAAATTATTAGAAAGAAGCATGGTTATAGAAATCTAACTTTTAATAGTGTTTCAAAAAAAACTATCCTCTTAATTCAAAATTTTATTTTTAGTTTGAAGACTTTTTTCTGAGATATTGAATGTCTGGAGCAATGTAATGGAGCGGGGTGATGTCTGGAGCAATGAACTTTGATTTTGTTGTTATCATGCATGATTTCTTTTTAGGATTGAGAGGAGTAATATTCGAATGATATTCGATCATTGAAAATCTTGATGAACCACGAATGTTTCATCTCGTTGGTTCTTGTTAAACAGTCCAATCGGAGTAAAACTTTTTTTTTCCAGAACCATACTGTGGTGTCAAGCAAGATTGTTCCATGTTAAAAACGTGCAGTAGAGAAAATCGCGATGGAAATTAATACAATATTTTCAGTTTTTCGCATAAATTCAGATTTCACCGACAGTTTAATCTAAGTAAATAGTAGATATAAATTATTAATACGTGTTTTCCTTAACCTGACTAGTTAATTCGGCATCAATTTTTGAAAAGGGCATATGCGCGAATTGTAAACAAACTCAATCACTAGCATAAACGTATTTATTAAACATTCTATTTTACATCTGAAAAATTTATTCTCTTTTTATTTTATTTTAGTGTAGTTTAGATTGATTTTTAAATAGGGCTTGTGTGCAATAACGATGCTCTTCACCACCTTCATCTCACGAGCAAAAAGTACCATCATGTCACCATCTACCGCCCAGTTAAGCGGTTTTTCAACTTCAAACATGTGTAATAAAAAAACGATGGCAGATTTTTATTCGCTTTCTTTTCCAATACATCTCAAAACTGCTCTACTATCAATTAACAAAATGAGTGGAATGCTAAAAATGTTTGCTTTTCAAAATAATTAACTAAACTTGGGGGAGTTCAACTGGCCCTATTACCGCTCACTCGACTTTTTCTGTTGCCGATACTGTTATCTTAGGGAAAAACTATCGTAACAACACGGAACAGGTTCTTTTTAGTATTTTTCATGTAAGGAGCTGTCAAAACCATATTTTGGATCTTGAGAAAATACATTTTGTTAAATTTTTCCCGTAAATTTTGTACAAATTTAACAAAGTGCGTTGACTGACAAAATGATGATTCCCGGCAAACAGCAACAGTAGTTTCAGCGATAAAACATCCTTTTCTAACCTAATCAAACTAAATGCTACTTAGAATTTACACATTTGACACAATATATGCGTTAAAAACAAAGAAATTGTGCGTGACCGGTCATTAGGAACAAACACTTGTTTACATACCAATTATCGCCCAACACTAAACGCTCCAAAAAACAACAACTATTGAAAAAATCAAAAATTTTCCAATGCAAATCTATTCTACGAAAATAAAACTATCGTTTCAAGTCAATTTTAGATCAAATATGTACTTTTTAGGAAACCCTTTTTGCATCAGAAGCACATGAGTGCTCAGTTCGCTAATAGGCGTCGAATTTGATAATTTGACCGGTAATGAAAAACCAAATATTTTATTTCTGGCTAGCGTTAGCATAATTAAGTGATGTTTTTTTCAGTGAAATGGTCGAAAAATGATGCCAACACAGAACAAAAGTCTTATTTTTGGGAAAAAACAAACCTCTTTTTCGAAATACACATAAAAGGGTGATTTTGGGCGGTAAATGGTGTCTGGGCGGTGAATGGTGACTTGATGGTATCTAATAACACCCATCTGCAGATTTTCATCTCAATCCTATGCGTAATCACACGACAATATTGTAAAAACATTAAACTGTTGGTATGGACGACCCCTTTGGCCGACACTTGAACCCGAATTTAATACCTGGAATTGATTGCTCGTCACTCAAAACTCCTATGTGTACACTCAGAAAAATACTATTATGTATGTCATAAGATTCTCTTATGAAGTGGCGCCATAAGAAAAATTAATGAAATTCATAAGGTTGTCTTATGACGCGAATGAATTCTGAAGATGAACGCCTACTTCAATGAGAGGTTGTTGCTTTTCATAAGATATTCTTATGGAAACAGTAAATCACTTTCTAATAAGAAAAATTCTCGATATTTCATGCTGAAAACATTCACTTTATTGTTTGCCAAATTTGTTTAAAATTAAATCCTTCATGGTCACCATCAGCAGCGCATCAACAGACGGCTCCATCAAAATTTTTTTTTTGCCGCATCTTAATCTTCGACCTTTCGTTTTTTGCCGATCGGCTTGCTGAAAAGTAAACAAATAATGTATTTTAGTTTACTAATATATTCAACGTTCACCAAAAACATCAAATCGAACTTACCATTCCGGAGATAACAATAACATTTAACATTGAAGGAAAACTATAATAACTATGAACTGGCGATTGCTTCGTACTGTTAGATGATGAAAAAAAACTGATGCTATGAATGAATGTGTTCATCATTTTTCCACAATGCCGTTTCTTCTATTTTTCTTAAGAACATCGTATGAAAATTGAAAGAATTTCATAAGACTCTTATGAAAAATTAGTTTGGACGCAAAAAAGTGGTTCATAAGATGTATCTTATGAAATTTATAATAAGATTTCCTCTGAGTGTATGTGTGTATAACAACGTCAATATTGCAAAAATCATTAAACAGTTCATATGGGCGACCCCTGATCCGAAATTTGAAACCTGGAATTGATTGCTCGTCCCTCAAAACACTCAAGTGTTAATCTTCATCACAATCCGATGTATATTAACGCCAATATCGCAAAAACAATATTTGTCTTGTATGGACGATCTCCTTCAAAAAGGGTCATCCGAAAATCTAAAAGCATTTTTCATCATTCCTGGTCCTAATGAGCATCAATGCCAAGTTTCAACTCTCTAGGTCTTAAGACGGTTGAGCCTATAGAGGACAAACAAACTGGAATTGCTTTTTATATTAAGGGTGCCCACGATGAAATTGCCACACACAAAATTGAATCACAAAATTCGAGTTTTCATCCGATTGCCATCAAACCATCAAACTTTCTAGGATTGAAAAATAATTATTAAACTTCATTTTACCATTTTAATCGTATTTTATTTACAGTCCATACGCAAATGTCCGCACCTTGGCCTTAACCCCGGCCATAAGATTCTGCACAACCTGTGAATCGACCGTTTTTTGCATGTAAACCCATATTTTCTTCAGTTCCTCGACTGTCTTCACTACTTTAGGTCGTTTAAGAAGGTGCTGCTTCGTAATCGCCCAGTACTTCTCGATGGGGCGGAGCTCCGGAGTGTTGGGAGAGTTGAACATTTTCGACGCGAAATTGACCTTACTGTCCGCATACCACTTCAGCACGTCCTTGGTGTAGTGGCAGAAGATTGTTGGGACGTTGTGGGTCTTCAGGAGAGGAAGCGGCCGCTTCTGGAGGCACTTTTTATGTACACCTGTCTGTTCATCGTGTCCTGGGTCACGAAAGGTGCACTCCGCTTCCCGCACGTGCAGATGGCTTGACCAGATGGTAAACCAGGAATTTATTCGCAAATTTGGACATCTTCTGGGTGCTCTGGACATGCTCCGGAACGCTGAACTTATCCTTGGCCGTGAAAAACAGGTGGCCGGGGATCTGTTTGAAGTCGGCCTTCACATATGTTTTGTCGTCCATGATACAGCATTTAACTTTCGTCAGCATGTTGGGGTGTTGTACGGATTACTTTTTCCTTTACTTCTGGGCTTCCGATCGGCGGTCAATCGTTCCTTGAACCGCTTAATCACTCGCGACACCGTGAAATTTCTCGATTCCCAACGTTTTAGCGATGGAACGATGCAAGAGATCCTTATTCTCGTGATGAATATGCAAAATTTTATACAATGCACTATGAACTAAATCCACCAAAATTTTCATTAAATTCTACCCAACGGTTTAAAAGTTAGAGCAATTTTAAAGTGTGGCGATTTCATCGTGGACACCCTTTATAGACGTTTGGCCTTCATGTCGTACATCCGATAGTCTTTTGTTTCTTCGTCGAAACCGACTATTCGGTATTCCCGACCCCCCGCTGGCGGTTGCTTCGGAACATGGACCATACCTACGGTTCCAAAAATTCGTACGTTGGAGAGATCAGGTTCATTACCTGACTAGGGTTTCCGCCCAAAAACGCTTTGCCATACCAGCCTTTGACAGTCTGCACCTTGCACGCTCGACAATCGTTCAATTCGTCCACTTAGCTTTGCCGTTTCGCTCAGGTGTGTTATCATTTGACCTGTGATGCCGGACGCTGTGTTCTCTCTCTTGACAGTTTAGGAGCGAAAACGTAGAAATTAGAAGCTGAATATTTGATAAAAGAATAAGCGTTTCCAAATCCGGAAATGTATTAACTGTAGTCTCTTAAGTATGACGGACCCAAAGGCTTCACAGTCACAGCTCCACGTCTCAACCCTGCTTCTAACAACGACTTCACCTTCATCGGCCCGCCGACTGATGTCAGTATGGACCAGCTCCAGGATTCCATTGCTTTTGTACCTGGGTTGTTGAACGAATGACGACGCAGTTTTCCAATCGGACATACCGTACAGTTGACTTCAGTTTTCTTGGTGATCTTGACGCCGTTGAGTAAACCATCTCGCCGGCTTGATTCAATACCTTGCAGTCCGCTTTCTCTAAAATCACTCGGTGGCCAACTTCCGAGTTTTCGTCATATGGACACTCGTGCCAGAGTCGAAAATCCAGTTGTTTTTCACAGCTTGATGCGTAGAGAAATCAAACGTTGTCCGATTTGATGCTCGTACAATCCTTCTCAAGTTTCTGTACTTGTTGCATTTTCGACACTTCAGAATTTTAGGGGAACCGATTTCGTCTGATTGCTGCTACCGCTGCTTCGACCATCGCCATCATATCGCTTTTCTGATGAAAGCTCCGCATCATCTGTCGAGATTTTGAGCTCTTGCAGCAACTTTATCTTGATTGCGTCTCCAGCCCGGGGAGCCCGGAATTCTCCAGGGTCATTGTCATGAAGTCCTTCCAGGAGCATGGAACCAATCCACTCCTCGGATATTTGGAAACCGATGTTGTTAAGTTGATGAGGCTCGTGCCTTCCTATCCTTTGCACCGTCGAAGGCTTCCACTTCCGACCGTATTCCACAACTTTTCGATTTCCAGAAGAGTTGGCACCGCAAACTTCCAGGTGCTCAGTTTTCACGATCTAAGAAGTCGTTCGATTCCGAGATGCTTGAAGACATTTTTGCTGAATTCCGAAAAAAAAGCTTCCTACCAAACGGTCAGGAATACAGAGTCAATGAAACACGTGTGGTTTGTAGGAAGTATGTTTATCCGTCAAAACCCGTTCCTCCAGCAGAAGAATTCTGCTACTTCATCTCGCAGAACCAAAAAATGGTTTGTTTTGGTTTTCCCCTGGGGGAGGAAGACTGAATAAAAAAAGAAAAAAATCTTTCAAACGTCAAATTTCTCTCATCAATCTACCGACCAGTGCGAAGGTTCAAAATCTTACTTTCATATTTAGTGAATTTTAATATGATGCTGAAAAGCACTTGTTTTGCATGAATCAATGATTTAATTAGGTTTTGTTTTGCTGTGGCGAATTCTGCAGATCAGGCGTATTGAGTTGTTCAAATTTCGTTGAAGTTTTTGAAGCTGATAAATAAAAATTGTTTGATTATTGGTTGTCCTAAAAATAGCTTAAATAACAGATTTAGATTTAGGGTAGTTCCCATTGATCGAACAAATTTTTTATATAATTTAAAGTTTACGATTACAAATGTTTTCAACAATTGTTGGCTTTTTGCCGAACAGTAAAAAAACGATACAGAAAACGATACAGCGAATTTCAGTCTTCCTCCCCCAGGTTTTCCCCATTCTTTGTGTCCAATTCCCAAACGAGAACAATGGATCAATGATTGCAGATGACAGGTGATGATGATAAACGCGGTACAAATGTTTACATCATCACACGGTTAAGCGAAACTACTCAAATTTAGTTCGTGGAAACACAACAGTGTTGCCACATATTATGGGTAAAAGTATCAACGTACTCTTTGAGAAATGAGTACTTTATCGGTTAGGAAACATGCGAAGTGGAATGTGACAAATAGCTATCGCTTATGTAATGGGTAGTTGTTTAAGGACTTGACGAACAAACCTGAATAAAGATAACTCTATTCCACCACTGAAATCTGTGTTGAATTACTCATTTCAATAAAGTGTTACAATGGAATGAAAATTTATTTTGAACTACAGTAAGCGAAATAAGAATAGTACCACTATGCAGAGTGGCCAGTGAACCGGGAATATAAAATGAGACCGGGAAAACCTGGAATTTCAAATGAAAACCGGGAAAATTGTTTATGGATTATTAAATCCTATTAAATCCTAAAATACATTCATTTCATTATGACTGAACTTTTTCTCAGCAACTTTACAATCTATAGTCGTTTATTCCAGGATTGTTAACCATTTGGGAGGAGCAGGAAAATGTCGGGATTTAATATTATTGAGTAAAATGCCGGGAAAAATCGAGAATATTTGAAAAATCGAGATGTCTCGACCACAAACTTAGCTTTTTTCTTAGCTAAAGCATATTGTGCACTGCAGTGAATATAAATATGTTTTTGAATTAAACAAACGTTTCACCGCTGTGTGTTTTATAGCGTAAATAAATTTAAGATTTTTACCATTCCGCACTTTCTTTGCGAATATCTGAAAAAAAAAGAACTTTAAAATCTGAATGAAGAAAAAAATTGAATTGTTATGTGAATTCATATGTTGAAATCAGACAGTTTTCTATTGAATCCACATCTCAAAAACTAAGATTTAAGCTATCATCTATCTTATAACTTCAATTATTATTCACTAGTCCAGAATTTATGAAGTTCGAGTCTACATCATGAGCTCATTTTTTCTGAAAAACACGTTATACTGAAATGAAACTTGGAAAAATTAGCAGAAATCTATCAAACAAATTTACACTGGGGGAGTTATTTTGAAGAGTCCGACTAAAATATCTGATTAATTTGATGAAAAAAAATTAATTTTAATAGAACGTTAAACGAGAGATATGAATTCAGTTATTCAGCCATGAAGTTTTACCTCAGTCGACTTTGTTACTGAAAAGCTAATGTTACAAAAATCCAATGATCAATGGTAGGTAGTTTTTAAATAGATTGAACAATGAGAAATATTTTTACGTGACTTTACTTATTTTCAGTTGTTTTCAATTTAGTTTACAGTACCTCAAAAATCAAAAATAATCATAATCATACTTTAAATTTTCATTTGATTGATACAAAATTGAAAAAATATTGTAAAAAAATCAAATATTTTGTTTGCGTTTTACACAAAAAATTGTCAAAAACATAAATTCAAAAATCAAAATCAAATTTCTGACAAACGACATGACCTAGATAACTTATTTTATTTGGTTTCGAAAATATTTTCTTCTAATATTTAGCTCAATTTTAACTTTTGAAAATTGGGAATTGTCCCATGCGGGAAAAATGCCAGAAAAAAAGATGCCACCATTTTGTTCGGATAATTGGTGAACTTACATAAGAAAGAAGATGTAACAAGAGAACAAGTTTTGTGTGATTCCTGTTTACATTACATAAAAAATCGAATAAAATAAACATTTTTGAGATAGGACATATAATTTAGAACTCAGCGCATTCTAATAAAAATGTTAAAGGTATCCAAATAAAAACATGTTCAGTATTCAATATGAGAACCGAAATAAAATATCAGATTGCTTATCACGATAAGGTTCATCTGAATCTGTTTCAAGAGCTTTAGAAGAAAAATATCAGAATATCAGTCGGTAGATTTCAATAGAAAAAAAATCATAATTTCAACTTGAAATTTTAAAAGTATTATATGGCATCATATCAAAACTATGATTTATCCATGCGAATAATAAAAATATATATATCAGTTTTTCTTATAAAAAACGAAGATGGTATGTAAGACTGAAAAGAAAGTAACAATTTTATGAAGAGATTAATCACCGTAATTGATGTTTGTTACTTTAATTTATCGAACTAATCGGTGAAAAGTGATGTCCTTTTAAGTAGGATCTCATCATCTAAAGATTATGGAAATTTTATAGATGGATGAAGGTTAGATGAAATGAAAGATAGTGAAGATGAGCGGGTAGAATTTATTTAGAAGCATTATCATCACATATCAAATTTTTGTTCCTCACGGGCCAACTACTATGAAGTGGTAGATACACCACCTTTCATTTCATCTTACCTTCGATTTATCTATAAAAGTTCCATAATCTTTAGATATCCCCACTAAAAAGGACATCACTTTTCACCGATAAGGCCGATAAATTAAAGTAACAGAAAGTAACAAATTTCGTGTATTATGATCACCATAATTCGAATAACCTTTGAGTCTCAAGATTGAACTAAAAATAATTAAGTCCTCTCACACTTTTACATTCAACTTGTATAAACATATCTTGAGTTTTGTTCAAAAAATCTGATGGACATATTTATTTGCGCATTTTGAAACGAGGGATACCATAAAATCTCCATTAGAAAAACCGGGAAAAAACCGGGAATTTGAAAATGGAAACTCGCTGGCCACCCTGGTATTAACACAAGATTTGCTGTTTATATTTCAGATTTTTAATCTGAACTTCAAATCCGAATGATGAATAAAATTTTATAATAAATAATTCAATATTCACGATTCATATTTCTTTGTTCACAATTATTTTTTTCTGAATTCAAAACTCTTAAATCGAAATTATGAGCTTCTAATTCACTTTCAAAAATTCATTGTTCACAATACTAAGCTTCCAATGGTTAATTTTGAATTAGAAGTCAACAATTTTCCATTCTTTTTTTAACCCTGATTCAAAAAAGAATAAATTCACGATTGAAAAATCGTACTAAAAATTGTTAGTTTCATACATATGTATGATACTAAATTCGAAAATGTTAAATTGGAATTCGCATTCTGATTTTTGTTAAGTTATGAATTAAGAATTGAGAATAAGCAATTCTTTTGTCTTAGTTTTCAATTATAAATTTATTCATTATTGTTGAAAACGCAGGTTTCAGTGGTGGAATAGAGTTTTCTTTATTCATGTTTCGTCTATGAGGTCACTAGATTACAACTATATTAATTAGCGATAGCTAATTGTCACTTCCACATCTTATATTCCCTAACCGGGAAAGTACTCATTTTTCAATGAGTACTTTGATATTCTTACCCAGAATATCTGGCAACACTGTTGTGTTACCACGAACCCAATTTGTGTTGTCTCGCTTGACCGTGTGATGATGTAAACATTTATACCGTGTTTACCATCATCAGCTGTCATCTTCAATCATCACCGCTATTGTTTCAATTGCGAATTGACTCAAAACATGCGGAACCAAAACAAACTGTTTTGGTTCTGCTCGTGGCAGCAGAAGTTGCTGCTTGCTGCTACCAAAGAAAACCGTAAGTTTCAACAATTATAAATTCCGATTCGGAACTCTTAGAAAAATGTTAATTTGAATTGCAAAATTCATACTTGGAAAGTCAAAAATTTAAATAATAAAACACGAAAAACTGGTTTATATCTCACAATTCGAAGCACAGTATTATCTATTATATAAAATTCTCTTGTAACGGTGTTTGTAGTACTACTCCTCCGAAATGACCCAAACGATTCGAATGAAATTATTTTTAGAATATTCTGTAGCCATGCGAATCGGTTTATATCGAATAAAAACAACAAAAAGTCGCATCAATTGTGCGTAATAATTAAATTTGTAGTTTTTTGAATGAAATAAAAGTCATGGCTTCCATTTTTTTCTAATTTTTTTTTCTTTGGGCGGTTTGTTTTTCGTCTCCAAGGTCGAGGCGTCGTGAGTAGACGTCGTTAGAAGATAGTAACCATGGCATAGCACACTGATCAGTGAGAATATTTTGGCGCGTATTTCTCAACCAAGCATATTTTCAATGCAAGTGGTGGCGATATGAAGCCTTGATGTGATTTTTTTGTTCTTGATTCCTAGCTCATTTCTACAGCACATGGTTATGAATGATGCCTAGATGTGACTCAGGTTGACATTTTGCTGATCGAATAAAACATATAATATTTGTTTTGCGAAAATCTGAAATGGAAAAGTCAGGCATCCATTTTTAGAGATTTTCATTTCTTCGAGGGGTTGTTTTTCGTCTCCATGGGCGAGGCGTCGCTAGCAAACGTCGTTGCAAGATTATAGTAACCAAAGCATACTGTTTGATTGATCGCTGGAAAAAATTAAAAATTAGGCGCCTATTTCTCAACCAAGTACCTATATTTCTTATGCACGTGGGGGCGATATGCAACCTTGATGTGTTTTTATTCTTGCTTATTTGTACACAGCACATGGTAATAAATGACGCCTAGATGTGACACGGATTGATATTTTATCGATCGAATCAAAACCATATAAACGATTTCAAATATTAAAATCATTTTTAATTCGTGTTAATTTAAGTAGTGAATTGTTGTCCAAAAAATATGAATTTGGTAAAGATAAATATAAAATAATGTTTGACACTTTGCGGACGTTTGAAAATAAGAAATTGGGAAGCTTTACATTCAATTTCGTATAATCCAATACGCCTAGAACGCTAGACACATTAACTGAACAAGAGTCTGTTCTTTGAAATAGATTAGATAGGATTGAAGTTTTTAAAGGCCGAATAAAATTTTCGATTTTTTGCAAACATAAGTTGAAGTTATCAATAAAATAATCTACTTTTCAATAACAAAAAGTGAGGATATGCATTTTCCGGAAGAATTTTCAATTAAGAAAGTAAACTAGAGCAAGTGCAAACTTTCAACTTTGACAAAAAATGTACACATTATTTCTTCACCTAAAAATTGTTGGGCCAGAAAAACTGTCGGATTAAATAAACTCAACCCTTTTTTTATCATTCATCAAAAAACTGTTTACACGTTTACTGTTTGTTTACACACAATTCAAGTACGAACTTAACATGTATAGTATGTTTTTGTTTAATATATTTTGGCTACATAGAAGAGACTTTTGATTCACTTTTTTGTTGACAAGTTTTTTTGTGTTCCAGGGGCAGCAGATTTTTATGATGAACTTTTAATAGGAACTGAAAGTGTTAAAAGTAATATAAATTCCTGTAGGTGGAATAATTAAAAATGCGCCATTTAGCAATGAAACATCTACAATTCAAGAATTTTATCTCCGAAATGGCCAGAAAGGATATTCCGAGTGTTGAATCTGAAACGGATATTCAAAATTATTATAAAGGTCTTTGTAAATCAAGGTCTTTTGGTTGAACAGCATTCAGCGGAATTGAAGTACCAAGCATTGATTTATTCCGGATAAAAACTTAGGATATATCAATGAAAGTTGATAAAACAGACAAACAAGAACAAGTATTTAATTCAGTTCAAAGTCTTTTCACTGACGCATCTAAAAAAGACCTATGTGTTTTCACTTGCCCCAATAAATGGGACGAATGTATACTTCGATATTTCTTTTTGTCAACATAACAAATATTTTTTTTGAAAATATTTTTTTTTGAGAAAATATGAAAGTTGAACTGTGGTGATATTCGTTTGCATTTGCCCCGGTGTTTCATTTTTTAAATGAACTCACGAAACCATCGAAGCCTGAACAGATTATTTCATTTCGATCTATTACATTTTAAGAAATCTGCTTTTCAATTAAACGTATTAAATTTTAAAAATATTACATAATCCTAAATGAAATCACAGATCACCACCAAAAATGTTCAGGAAATTTTAAAATCAGAACATCCCAATGCTTCAATTAGAATCTTTAAAATAATGGGGGAATACATCTAAACATATGTTTTCCTCTTTTCAAAACCAATCGTTTCGTTGATTGGGTTAAAGTTCAAAGGAATTGATTTGCATTTTTTGCTTGAATAAAAAAAAGGAATTTGCAGTACCTATACAAAATCGTCAGATTTAATGCCATGACAAGTGCTGTTTGGGAACATTTTACGTTGAAATGTATAAAGTCTTCAACTTAAGTATCAGGCGAAACTTTTTGGAAATGATTTTGGTAAAAATATGGATTTTAATTAAAACTGCTTCAAGGCATGAGGGTGGTGAATAAAAAGCTGTTTGAAAATGATAAGTAAAAAATCTTTTCTTATGTGTTTCATTTCTTCAGCTCTAAAAAATACACCATCCAAAGCTAATTGGGAGCTGAAAGCGCTGCGTTAGGCAAATTATTCGGCAAATACTCCAAAAATTGTTCCGATATTCAAAATTCTATTTTAAAAAAGATTCATAAGCAATATATTCCAAAAAATTAGAAACTTTTTATTTCGGTTTAAACCTTAATGTGAAATCGAACAAAACGGAATAAATCTATTAAATGGAATTCAGCAAATGAAACATACAAATTATCAACATACAGTTATTTATGAAACAAGTTACAAAAATTATGACCCGTTGAGTTGAAATTCTTAGGTTTAATTTTGATAGAATTAAGCGGGACGATTCGAGTAAAGGGAAAGAAGGCAAATGTAAAGAAAATTAGGAAAAAATGGAAAATGAACGCCAAGTTGAACATGGTAAGACGAAGTTTACCGGGTCTGCTAGTGAATCCATAAAATTATTTGGGAAGTTTGAATCATAAGTTATTTATAATTTATTTGAAGTTTTTTTTTCAAATTTTTGTTCTGAATCCTGATATTAAGTTAAAATTTTGAATCTTTTTGAAGAAAATATGAGTAAAATAATAAAAATCACACTTATGTAAATTAAAAATGTCTATTTCAAATAACATCTCTGAAACAAAAGATGTCGTTCAAAATATTATGCAATATGACAATTTTCTGGAACACAATGTCTTAACCTTTTAAAACACGACTTTTTTTTAAATTGATATGGCAATTACTAATTCATTAAAAGCATCTTTTAATTCTCATAACACCACGAAGAGTTCCAATTATGATTTAAACTGCTTTTATGCATATTTTGTCTAATATTTCACATGTAAATTTAAACTCGATATTTATAGTATTATAAACTTAAAGATTAAATCGTTGTAATATTGGTTGTGGTTGCTTTGAATATAACAATATCCACGCGCTTCCGAAATGATTTAAATTAAGTGTCGTTTTGAAACCATACTATGCAATAAAGATAAAATAAATTCTGAACTAGGTCTCTGTAACTTTGAAAAGCTGAAAAACAATCAAAATGATGAAGACAATGACTTAGCTATGAATTTAGTAAAAATTTTCATAAGTATCAGCACAAACCACCCTACGTAATCATGCGGGCGATTTCTTCAGTCTGCTATAGGAAGGCAGATTTCGAGAGCACGACCGGGAGAGCAATCTATTTTGTTCGATCTGAGTTCTTCCGGGGGGTTGTGCTAGCTTGCTACAGACGTTTGAAAATCTGGGAGAAATAGAATATCTTTTAGTAAATTCGGAAAACGTTGCTACAATTTTTTGAAAAACCACATAAAAAGTATATCAATCGATTGTAGAGATTAAAATCTATCATTGGGTATATAAAAAGTGGGCAGGTTTTATGAAAAGTTTTAAGAAATCACGATAACAAAATGAGAAATGTGCGCATCATAACAGGCGGGTCCGAAAATCACGATTTTTTTCTTGTTTTCATTCTCGTATTACGAATAACAGTAATATTTGAGGTACTATGTGTATTCAGTGAAAATGATAATCATGTTATCAAAATAAAACTAAAATTTGAATTTTGGAAATCGGTTCAATTAGCAATGAGAAAGAAAAAATGTTACCTCTTTTGAAAAGTGAGAATTTTTTTTCCGGTAATTCCAAGATTACGGCCAAAACTTCCATGGGACCCTAAAATTTTTATATATTTTTGAAAAAAATTATTTTTCACTATTTCAAAACATATAAAAAAAATTGATACACCAACATATACTGCAGATATAAGAATTTTAAAATGATGTCTTTTTTCGGAGTTTTTCAGTTCAAAGCATTCTATAGGTCATCTGCTTAGTCAAATCGATTTAAATTTTATATATTTAAAATCTTGAATAAATTACCTAAACAATGAATCTAAAGTCATAAATATCGGTCAAGATATGTGACCAGTGGAACGAAATCAATTTACTAGTCAAAACAAGCGAAATACAATTTGTTCAAAATTTTGCGAACGGCCTAGGAAGGTTAATCCATAATAAAAATCACAACTTAGGATATTTTTTATTTAATTTATCAAATTTGTCTTAATATATACCTACTTTGAAATCAAAATACTTGCAAAAAAAGACTTTGATAGTTTAAGGGAATCATCAGGAGGCCATATGCCAAATTTGAGCGGAATCGGACAACAGGAAGGGGTTGCACTGAATCTCAAGTTTGAAAGGGATTCTGGGACATATTTTTCTGAAGAAGCTTAAAAAACTGTTTTTTTTATCAAACATTTTTTTCTTTACCAATCGAATACTTAATTTTGTTTATTTTTTTAAAATTTCAATTAAGACTAACATTTCACCTGAAGACTGCAACTCGATTTGGCTTAGAACAAAAAAGTTATGGCTGTTCAAAGATTGTATATTGTACATTGTCATCATATGGTGAATGGCTTGGAATGTCCGGAAACTTCCGGATGTTATTTACTTCCCGTGGGAAGTAACATCCGGAAGTTTCCCTTTTTTGTTTTGACCGGGAGTATGAATAAAAAGGATAAAATGGAGTTCGACTATGCCTATCAGAACTTAGTTTTGCGATTGTCCAGTCGAACTCAAATTTTAGGGCTGCCACTGAAGTGCTGTTTTGAATCAAAACAACTTGATTTTGAGTTTAAAATAGGAGCGTGTGCGTTCGTTTGTGTCACTTACGTTTTGTGTAGAAAAATAGAAGGTATGGTCCCATCATGTTAGGTACCTTTGGATACAAACTAACGTCACTCTTCTTTTTCTTCGAATTCTACTCGCCGTAATATTTTCTAACACGACTCGGAACTGCCTTTTATACACCGTATCTTCGATATCTTATATGTCCATAGAGTTTACAATTTCCGTTTTTTTTTGTGTTCCATTGTTCCATTGTTCCATTTCGTCATATTTGTGTTGGTTTTACGTCCAAAGACTTATAAAATTTCCTTAACCTACATTTTTGGGTCGTGGGCTTCGATACCTGGACCTCTGGCTTATAAGCCAAACACGTTCGCCATCGGGCTAAACGACTGCCCCCCAATAACTTCACTCGACGATTAAAGTTCCCTTCTAAAATTTTCAAAACAAACAAGTACCTATATTTGCGTTCAGGAAACCAAAAGGTGCAACAGCTACCTAAACCACCACCAGTTCGTATTCGGGCCAATTAAAAATAGCCGTCCACCCCTTTTTTGCGGCTGCCGTGTACTGACCTTTATTATGTTCATTAAAAAAAAGAACGCCAAAGAAATTCTTAACATTCCCCCCCGAAAAAATAACCGGTCGACTTTCTCTCTCTTCCTGTTTTTATTGCTCGATCAAAAATTCACCGGCACTCTGCCATACAATTTAAGTATGCAGAGGGCTTATGTTGCCAATGTTTTTCCTCCACCAGAGGCATAAGAATGCTTGAAGGAGTAGCAAAATGCGTGTACCCGAAGCTTCGAAACAAGCGGGAAAAACCAAAACAATAACGAAAACAAAGGCCATCTGCCTTGCATGATTAACTTCTCTCTTCTCGTTTTGGGGCTTTTTTCTCCAGTATCTTAACTAAGAACTGTACGAAGCAAGATACCCGCAACTCAAGCATGGAACGAACTCATCGGAATCAACCGGCCGGAGCCATGCTTTGAAAAGTCAATCATCAAATCAACTACCCGGCTCTTTTGGCTGTGCGGTTCTGTGTTATATGTCTGTCTCGTTTTTACAGCCAAAATTTGATGGGTTGGTTTTGTAGAGCGCGGAGGAAGGAAAATGGGACTTTCCTTGTCCATGGAAAAATCTTTTTCTCGAAAAGGGGGACCCGACCATCAAAAGTCAGTCCCGTTCCGGGCCCAAGAATGGAGGGACCGACTTCAGTTCAGCAGGTTCTTTTTTTCCCGCAACTTCCCGGAACGTTCTTCTTTATTATGAAATCGGTTATTTGTTATTCTCTTTCATTAGACTTTTTTTTTTCTTGCAGTCAACTAGCTACTTTCTTCTGGTTGTTGTCATCATCAAGTCCACGGTCTTTCGACGGAATCGCGCAAAGTGGCCAATAAACTGCCATGGCTGCTCGTTGGCTGAAAAGTTCAGTTCAGATGATCTCCGGCCCGAAGAAAGTCAGCGGAAGCTGTCCCGGTCCAGGATTGACATGCTGCTCGCTTTTATCCAAGCACGAGAACGTTGCCAGAAAAAAATCGCTTTGGAAAGGGATCACGTTTTATCGAGGCATCCACATTTGGTCGTTCCTTCATATGTAGCGTGTTTGTTTGTTCTTTTCCGTTCAGAGGGTGCTCCGCGAAGGGTGAATTCATATCGGGATTTGGATGCACAATCCTTGTCTTTATTTCCCAATAGAAGAAAGCGCCGGAAAAAAACCCATGAATAAAGAAGCACGCGATGTGTTTAAATAGCGGTAGCTTTTTGTTTTGTTTTCCGCTCACCGATTTTTTTCTTCATTTTTTTTTCCTTTTCGACAGACAGCTTAATTCAGCGCTTATCATCTTATCGCCCATTTGGTCGGTTCGGTCTTCTTTCTGCTTTTCCCCCGTCAAACCGTCAACCTGCGTTGTTTGTTGAATGCGCGCTGTTTTGCGTTTTGTTGATAAACTTTTACGCGGGAAACTCTCTAGAGCTCGCGTAGGAGCAGCAACGTGAATCCGTGGGTCGTTGCTTGTTGCGGATCCATGACCGTGTCGTCTCATTTCGAATGCGGGGCACGTGTTTTGATCTTTCTGATTGTGGTTCCACGCGGATCTTTCCGATGTTGTTGAGCTGCTCAATAAATTATATCGGTCCTAGAAAAATTAGCAAAGATTCGTGCAATTTATTTTCCGCTTTCGGATTCATCACTGAAAGTTTTTGGCATGGGCATTGCGATTGTTTATGGGTTCAAACATTTTCAAATATGTTACCATCCTATCCTTGCTATTATTGAAATTCTGGGTGTACAATTTAGAGATTTGGCGACTGGAATTCCACTTGTATCAAATTACAAAAGCACTACTATACATTGGTATGTCATGACCCAAATGACCCATATTCAATCCAATTCGGCTGGGAAGGATGGCATCGCAGCTGAACTCATCAAAATGGGCCCGGACAGGTTGGCCGATTGCCTACACCGGTTGATAATCCGGATCTGGGACATAGAACAGCTACCGGAGGAGTGGAAGGAGGGGGTAATATGCCCCATCTACAAGAAGGGCGACAAGTTGGACTGTGAGAACTACCGAGCGATCACTGTCCTCAATGCCGCCTACAAAGTGCTGTCCCGAATCCTACTCCGCCGCCTAACGCCACAAGCAAACAGATTCGTGGGAAGTCATCAGGCCGGCTTCATGGAGGGACGGTCAACGACGGACCAGATATTCACATTACGGCAAATCCTCCAAAAATGCCGGGAACACCAAGTCCCTACGCACCATCTATTCATCGACTTCAAAGCCGCATACGACACGATCGACCGTAACGAGCTATGGAAAATCATGGTCGAGAACGGCTTTTCCGGGAAGCTGATCAGGCTGATCAAGGCGACGATGGATGGAACGCAGTGCTGTGTGCGGATCTCGGGTAAGTTGTCGAGTTCATTCGAATCGCGCAGGGGGCTTCGACAAGGTGATGGTCTATCCTGCATGATGTTCAACGTGGCGCTAGAAGGTGATATTCGACGAGCGGTGGGCGAAATGCGGGGCACGATTTTCAACAGATCCAGTCAACTTATCTGTTTTGCCGATGACATTGATATAGTCGGCAGATCATCTGCGGCGGTGGAGGAGATCTACCGCAAACTGAAACGCGAAGCAGGAAGGATTGGGTTGATGATTAATACGTCCAAGACGAAGTATATGCTGGCCTGCGGATCCGAGACCGACCGAACCCGCTTGTCCAGTAATAGCAAGGTCACGATCGACGGCGACGAGCTGGAGATAGTCGAAGACTTAGTCTATCTCGGCTCACTGGTGACCGCAGACAATGACACCAGCCGTGAGATCCGGAGGCGAATTATCAGCGGAAGTCGTGCCTACTATGGAACACACAAGCAACTGTGGTCGAGAAGACTTAGACCTCGCACGAAGTGTAACCTGTACATGACGCTCATTGAACCGGTTGTTCTCTACGGGCATGAGACGTGGATATTGCTCGAGGAGGACCTGCGTACACTTACACTCGGAGTATTCGAGCGACGAGTGTTAAGAACCATCTTTGGCGGCGCACAGGAGAACGGAGTGTGGAGGCGAAGGATGAACCACGAGCTCGCGCGACTCTACGGTGAACCCAGTATCCAGAAGGTGGTGAAGGCTGGCCGGATACGCTGGGCTGGGCATGACAACTGTCCTGCAAAACAGGTGTTCGCTACGAATCCGGTAGGAACAAGACGAGCGGGGGCGCAACGAGCAAGGTGGTTAGACCAAGTGGAGCGTGATCTGGCGAACGTGGGGTGCCCGAGAAATTGGAGAACGGTTGCTATGAACCGAGTGAATTTTAGGAATTATGTTCGTCAAGTTATGTCGTAAGACGGAATACTATGTAAATAAAATAAAATAATTCAATCCAATTTTTTCAGAAGAGAACGTGCTACTGAAAGTACTGTGGTTGCTGGCAAATAATAAAACTAGTTTTTTTTATCAATGGTTGAATTCATCTACTGCAACAAGTAACAATTATTTTGTTTGTTACACAGTTTCCTTCCTTCCTTTCGAATATTAACCTTCCCTCTCGGTTGAAAAAAAGGACACTTATAGACAAGGCCGTGCGAACGGGGGAGGGGGGCGGAAAATTACTTTATTTTAAAAGGTGTTAAATAGGTGTTACCAAGCAAGTTAGAAATTTTGTTCGCCTCCGGCGGAAATTTATCTTGAATCACCCTAGGCTTAAGACATTTAATTTTACGACACTACATATTTACCTATATGCTGTTCACGATTAGACAATTAATTTTTAATTGTGAATTTCGATTTGCAATTCAATCAACTTCTCGTATTGAAACTCTAAACATTACATACAAAAACCCTACCTCGTTTTATTAAGAAGTGTAACTAAAAAAGTTCAGAGTTTGAAATCAACCATTTAAACTTCTAAATAATTTCATCGAATACTAATTTTATACATCAATAAGATTGAAATCATGTATCGGGTGTTCACCACTCACGATGGCCGTCGGAACTTTATAACTAGAAAACCTATTTTAGCGTTATTTCATTTTAAATATCTTGTTCTTCTAAATCAGTGATTTTCAAAGTGGTCTCTACCGCCCCCAGGGGAGCTTTAAGATCCTGCAAGGGGGCGGTAAAAAAGCATTTAAACTATCAATTGTTGTTGTATTTCTACACAAATTTGCTTTAATATACTTCTGGGGGCCGTAAACTCCAAAAAAATCGTTATAAGGGGGCGCTGAGTGAAAAAAGTTTGAAAACCACTGTTCTAAATGTTCAACATCGCATTCAAAACCAAATTTCATTTTAGATATTTTTAAAGCACAATTCTAATTGTTCTGCAGGATTGAACAATAGATTCAACTTTTTAAAACTTTATTCGGTAATGTTAGAAATACTTCTAATCATTTCTTTTCTAATTAGTAAGAGTAAAATCTGTAGAATTTGACTTTTTTAGATCATGCAACATCATCATCCAAATATTATTCCTTAATTGAACAAATTATGAATCAGAATTTTTAATTAATGTAGATTTGTTATTTCATCAGTTATCAGTGATTGGTTTCACTTCAAATTGTTACATTTTAAAGCTTTTAAACTCCATATCACAAAAACTAAAGGTGTTACACAAAATTTTACAATAGGTTCGAGTTCAGGACGCTTAAATATACCAAATCAATCGTTAAATCATTGGTTATCATTTTTTTGTTACATTTTCAAAAGGACCTCCCAATTTTTAATTCATGACTGTTTCTCTTTCTAATTGGCATTTCAGTCTTTAGGAAGCAAATTACAGAGTTTTACAATTTCCCTGACGTTTCACGACACATTTCTTGTAGCTTGCTTGTAAATATGTTTTTTTTAATCGCTGAGGTCCTAATTGAATAAAAACAGGTGGATTTTGTCTGAACACATTTCTTGTAGCTTTTTTGTAAATAAAGTATATTTACAAGTAAGCTACAAGAAATGTGTCCAGACAAAAAAAACAGTTTTTATTCAATTACGACCTCTGCGAGTTAAAAAAAAATCATTAAAAACAGGTTAAAATCCAACAGGAATTCTCTTTACACAGTATACACTCAGGATCACATACAGTATAATGCAAATTCTCCCTTGTAGAAGGCCAAGATCAAAGGCCGAAACGTCGGGCAAATTTTTAAACTCTTTAATTTACTTCCTAAAGACTTAAATGCCAATTAGAAAATAAAGAACCAAAAAAAATTCACTCGTTTAAAATTACCTAAAAAAATACTCTTTCATGAAATGAAATTTCTGTAAATGTAAATCTTAACTCAATTTAAAGTAAATTTTTTAAACTTTTCAATGAACATGTGCTGTTTTTTTGCATTTGTAGATTTCTTACATATAACAACTTTGTTTAAAATTTTTGGTTTCTGTAAATTTATCACGAATTTATAACTTTTTTCAATGTAATTTTAGACTTTTTCAACTGTTTTGGTGACATTGAAAAATTCTTGTTGGGTGTATACACTAGAGATGTACCGAATAGTGGTATTCGGCGAACGGCCGAATACCGAATATTGACCTTTTCAACTATTCGGCCAAACGAATATTCGGCCGAATATTCGGTCGAATATTCTATTGAGTTTTTAATGAAAACACTTATGCGATTAGTTCAATGCTTTCTATTTTTCCATATCAATGCCCCTCATGTTTAAAGTCGATTATTTTCAACCGAATGATATTAAATATTATGATATAGGGGAAGGGGATAAGTAGGTGTCTTTCTAATTTTTAAAATGTCCCAATAACGGAAAAGACATCAGATGACTAGTCGCTTCTAGGGCGTTTATCACCAAAAAGATTGCGTTCCTGTGAAATCTGGGACAAAACATGTCGAAACAGCTATGCACCTGTTTTGTATGTTGTATTTGAAATTGCTTCTATGATATTGGATAAGATGAAGGTCGATTTTGAGCAAGGTATCTTCAAAATAGTTGTTGAAAAGAAAGATGATCTTAAACTTTAAGCATACCATACTTTCAACCACACGTATCCACACGGTCAGACATTTAGGGCGATTTTTGAAAAAAAAAATTAAAAGGGAAAAATTTATGTTTATTTTGAAATTTTTGAAAAATAGTTTTAAATAAAAAACTTAATTTTTTTAAAGAGAAATTTGAGTTTTTTACATGATTTAGCAAATCATCTGAATAAACCCGAGCAAAGTTCGGGGAGTTCTAAACAATATCTGGACATTCCGGCTAGATTGACTTATCTAGAATCTTTACTGGATTTATGGGCTAGCCTGAATATATCCAGAAAATCTGGAATAAACTATTATCAAAGTATAAAGCGATACTTGTTAGCATTCTCCTGTACGATTTACAGTGAAAGAAACGCGGATACACCTTAGATGTTTTGCTGAAGCCAGTTTTTAATGATTGTGTAGCTTTTACAATATTACTTTTGGATATTTTATAATTTATCCAAAATGATTTGAAAATTTTCACAAGTCTGTAGTAGATATTCGGCCTATTCGGCCTATTCGGCCGAATATTAAGCTCAACTATTCGGTGAGCCGAATATTCGGCTTAACGGTTTTTCGGCGATATTCGGCGCCGAATATTCGGCCGACCGAATATTCGGTACATCTCTAGTATACACTATAGAATGAATTTTCAACATTCGTGGGTTTAAAAAAAATGATAAACTCGAAGTTCTTGTCGGGCTAAGTTTCCTAGTCCTTCGGGAACAATCTTTTGGTTTCCTCCCATTGTTTTCTTAGAACTTTAGCATTCTGTGGTCGCTTTTCTTAAATTATCTTAGCTCATTTAAAATGTTCCTCTTTTGTCCAACATATTGCTTCTTTACTAGTGAGCCTTTCGAAAAACGTTTTTCAACTAACAGAACTGTCTTTTATTTTAGTTTTCAAAGTCATTTTTTAGTTAGTTTTCGTCTTGATTTGGTCACTAATTTTACCCTAATTTCACTTCAAAGTAACTATTTTGCCCTACATTTTTACCGCATGGTCTTCTTGCCCTGTATTATTAATTAATAAAGTTATTATTTTAAACTTAAAAAACGAACTTGACTCTTGGAAGAATTTTTGAAAAAAGTTTTATCTTTGACTTTGATCACTGGCAGTATTAAAATAAAATTAAACAATTTCTTCTTTTTATTAAATCAAATTCAATTGTGAACAATTGAATAAATTCCTAAAATTTTTTTTGAAAATCATAATTTCTATCTATTTTTTTTCCAATTCCAGATTCTGCAGCGGAATTTTTCAACCAATTGAAAATGTAAATTAAGATGAACAATAAATAACTGTCATTATCATTTTTCTAACAATTTTTATCCATGCTTAGTTTTTAACCTAATCCGACATTTATTTCGATTCAGATTTTTTTTTTCAATGCTATTTTTGTTCTTTTATTCTTATGTTTGATGCTTTATTCGAAATTTTGAATCGCATTCTTTTCTGGTAGTGCGGAAATATTGATTTTAAATTTGAAAACTAGACTACTTATAATTATTTTAATCAAATTTCTAGTTCAGAATTTAAAACATCTTTGGAATGATGACTTACTGGAAAAAGCATTGACTTGAAACATTCGTTCTGTTTTGTTTTGATAAGTCTGATTTATTTTATCAGTAAAATTTAATATTTTTTGAGTTTGTGTGATAATCATAAGTAAGAAAATAGTGTTAGAAAACAATTTCCTTATGTATTGTGAGTTTTTGATGTTTTTAATCTTTTTGGCTAAATTTGAATTCCGAAACCCCCTCCCCCATGGACAGGTCTTTCGCACGGGCTGATTAAACGGTTAGGGTCATATATGGACTGAGTTCGAAAGAAAGTGGACACGAGACATTTAATGTAATTAAGTAGGTATACTGGCTAGAAATGTGAAATTTATGTTGAAAAATTAAAAAAAACAATATCAGGGTGGCCACAGAACCGGGAAAACCGGGAATTTAAAATCGTACCGGGAAAACCGGAAATTAAGATCCAAAACCGAGAAAAATACAAATGAAAGTTAACATTAATTTTTATTCAAACATCAGGGATTCAAACCGAAACTCTAATCTAATTTTCCGAGTCAGAATTCAACAGGACAAAATTTTTTTTTAAAAGATTATCATAAGTTTTGAAATTCAAAACTATATGTAGTTTTAAATTTCAAAACTTATGATAATCTTCCAAAAAAAAATTTTGACCTGTTGAATTCTGACTGATTTGTCCTATAAATAAATAACTCACAATTTTTCCGGTACTTAGAGTTCAAAACTGTCTCTAAAAATTCGATGAAAATAAAAAAAAAAATCACTCAAAATTTGTTTATGTGCCGCATGAATTCAGAACTCTTTGTTGCAAACTTGGAAATGTAAAAAAATATTTCCAATATAATTTTCCAGTGATAGTGTTTAGTTCAAGAGCTAAACATCCTGTGTTGAAACAATGAACAATTGAAAATAAATCTAAAATCATCTTTAAGTACGGTACTGTGTCTTTTTGTAGCTTCAAAACAACAAATAGGAAACATTCTGTCATCAAACTAACTATTTGTGAACAATATTCACTATTTTCCAAGCTGTGCTATCCAAATTCACTTTTTTAAACTCAAATAACTGGTCTTTGTTTTTATTTGAAATTTCAAATTACAATTTTTTAAATCTTGAGTATGGTACGATTCCTTTAAAAATTTAATTTTCGATTTCTCAATAGTTGATGTTCTTCGAAGCTTTTAGAGATGGGCGGTAATTGGTATCAATATGTAAAAAAAAGCGCTGGTTCCTAATGACCGGTCGCGGTCACACACATTTTTTTTGTTTATTTTTGTCGCCTGTTATGGGTTGGTTATGTTAGAAGATGATGGTTTATCGCTAAAAGTGACAGGCTGAGGCTGAGGGTGAGGCTGTTCGCCAGAAATTCATCCTCCCAAGATCCAAAATATAGTTTTGACAGCAAGGACAAGGACACTACTAAAAATAACCATTTCCGCCTTGTAAGATACATTTTCAAAAAGTAATCAACAGGGTGGATTTGATTTAAATCAAAGTGATTTAAATCATGATTTAAATCACGATTTAAATCACTTGATTTTGATCAGTGATTTAAATCAAAGTTTCTCAGTGAATAAAATACCTGAAATTTAGTGATTATGAAATGGTTTTTTTTTTCATTTTTCCACGTTTTAAAGCGTCGAAGCATCCCCTCGGGAATTAAGAATTGATTTTTTTTCTTGCTCCTTGTGATATTCCGAAAGTTGTGATTAATGTCAAATGCTTGTCCACGGTTGGTTGGATTTTGGATAATGTCCACGTGGACATTTCATAAATTTTACTCTAATTTAATTCAATGAATATATTTTGATATGAAGTTGGCATTGGCAAATTGTTCATTTCTTTCAATCAAACTGAAGTAAATTTTCTTTTCTTTTTTTTTAATAAAGTCATCTGATTTTTCATGTTTTTGCTTAAATTTCAACGCTCAACTTTTTTAAAAGTAATGAATTAGAATTTATTCTATTTGTTTGATATTTTGATTTCTCTGAACCAAGAGAAAAAGAAGGCTGATTGAGTGCTAAATTCTAACTCGTAGTCTCGTAGTGTTTGGTGAATTTCGATAATATTTTCATTCAGTAAAGAAATTGCTCATTTGTTCATGAAATTTACCATTTTAATTTAAAGAGCTTTAAAAATTGTATTCTAACTATAAAATTAGACGAGGACAGTAGAAAACATGCATTACAAAGGAGTAAGCTTACGAAGAAATTTAACAAAATTTTCCAAGACAACCGTCAACCGTTTCAAGTCGTTAGATACAAAGTCGAATCGAAACGGATTTAGTTTGAAAAGCATTGGTCTTTGATGAATGTTGAAAATCATGAATCATGAATGTTTCACTTATACAGCCTGAATAACACATGACAGAGAACCTTCGGATACCAAAATATTTTCCTCGAATGCAATTTATAGAACAAATTCTATTTAAATCAAAAAAATCTGATTTAAATAAAAAAAATCCGATTTAAATCAAAAAAATTTGATTTTTTTGATTTTTTTGAAAAAATCATTGATTTTTATCCACCCTGGTAATCAAAATTGCATGTACATTAAGTCATATAAATTCAATTAAATTGTAATGCTCGAATAAAAGAAGTGTCATTATTTGTTGTGAATTGCCCTTGCAAACAGATTGAGAAGAAGCTCAAACATCTCCCAAACCGAAAGGCCCAAACAAAACACAAAATATTAATTGAAATGCTAAGCCACCACTCACAAAAATCCGCCTCCTGCTGGAGCACCAATCAGCTAGCTTAAGATCTAACCTGACTAGTTTTGTTGTTGTGTTAAGATCCAACAAAGTGAACGCAAAAAGGCAGAGTCCAAGAAGCATCGTCATCGTCGTTCAATTTTTTCCCCGCTTCGCCGTTATTGTCTCGCTTCAAGTAGTTCCATCCAAGTCGGACGGACGAACGACCAAGAAACGGCGTCAGCGACGAAGCTGACTGGGAACACTGACTCTGCTCCATGAATGCGGGATGTCAAAGATCAGAAGCAGCAGCATATTTCGCTAAGGCGACGCGCGGAAAGCGATTTCGCTGATGCCGGCCCCTCCGGAGATTGGCTCGATAGCATTCCTCTGCTAGCTGAGCCGGCTGTCTTATAAAGATGCGGATTTATGAGTCGTTATTTTTCTCGTTCAAGCTTATACCGGGGAGCTCCAAATCAGAACTGCTAGATTGGCCATGATTGCCAACAGCAGCAGCCCCAAAGAGCGAAGAGGTATTCTCGTGGTGGTACCTACTCTTATCTACCGTGCATAAACGATGCTACACGAAAATCCCCTTTAGCTCTGCTCTGTTCTGTGTTGTGGCCTGGCATGTGTGTTATTTTTCGCTCGCTTTTTAGTCGTGGCTTTCCGGGTTAACCCTGCCAAAAAAAATGCTAAATGGCGGTAAATTCGGCCAGTCTCTACTATAGAGAACAGACCCACTCTTCATGGACAACAACATATGGACTGCGGTGCACACTCGAAATCCATCGACGTCATAGGAACGAGATGAGAGGAAGAAGAAGAAGAAATCTCGCAAATCACCGATTGCTTTTGATTGGCAGCAATCGACGATCGCACGCGGACGACCGGCCTTATTCACTCATCAAACAATCGAAATCTTGTTAAAATTCATTGCCTGGCCATGATTGAGCTATCCCCAACGACCTTTTCCTCTTCCTCCACCTTCATCACCGTATCGGTGTTCGATGACGGCTTGCCAAATCCCGCCAAAAATGCAATCCCCGGAGAAAGAGGAGAATGTCCGTTTAATCAAGGTGCAATTTGAACCCATCGCCGTGTGTTCTTTTTTTCTCATTCCAATCCGGCCTTCCAACGAACAAGAGATGTTGCAGCCATGGCATGTTTCAGATTCAGAGCCAGTGTTTTGCGAGTGTAGAACCACTTTGGATGTATTTATCTCTCGCTTCACTCGGATGGAGGAGATTGTACCTTCGTATAGCATCGCCGTCACTCTGATGCAGTGAGAGGGTTCTTGTGCTCCTCCGTTCGATGTGCATCCGAATCCGGACCCAGGCAACAACGACGAAAATGCTGCAAAGCCGGCTTTTACATGCAATGGGGAGCGTATTGTGGGGAGGGTGTCGAAGTTCACCTTTCTCCCCATCCTTCCACTATCTGTTGTGGATAAGTGGTTGCGGATGTGAGGGCTGGGGATGAGCGATAAATATCGCAACGGCAGTCTCCTGCAGCCAACTAGCGGAGAATGTTTTATGGGGGGCTCGTATTGCCAAGAAGTGTGATACAATCGCGCTTTGCTGCAGCGGAGATTGTCGATTTTCTTGTTGCGATTTTTTGGCGCGTAAATCTGATCACGTGAGAAACGGGAATTTCGGTTGGTTACTTGGTTTGTTGGTGGTAGCAATTTTGCAACTACTCTTCTTGTTCTTACTGATGAGCATTTCTTTAAAAAGGACATATATTCTGCACATAACCCTCTTATCCCCGGTTGGAGATTTTATCATAGCCTAATGCATGAGCTAAAGGGAGGTGCTTGAATCTCAATTTCAACAACCGATTCCTCAGATGAAGGATTAAGTTTTATTTTCAAAAGTATTTAGTTAATAAGAAATGAGAATTGAATGTTCAAACATGGGTTAATATTACAGTTTCTCATGTGGACCTAGTTTGTTGTTTTGAACGAACTTGGAAAGTGAGGAATTTTGGTTTAAATTAATGTGTTTTGTGTGCCCATTAACCCTCATCCGTACCAGAATTTTTTATCCGTTACAGTCCCTGGAGAGCCAATTTGACACTCCAGAATAAAACCAGTAGGTATATCTGTCTTGTTTCTCAATCGATTTTTACAAAATTTATAATTTTGGGATCCTCGTAATGTAGCTCAAATATGTTTTTCAGACAATATTCAGCTACAACACTTCAGTTTTCCGTTATTCAAAGGAAAAAAAACGGAAAAACATGCTTCGGAAAAATACTGTAGATCAGCTACAGAATGCTGCGCTGATTTGGGAATGTTCAAAAAGTATGTCACATTTTTATTTATCTCTAGCTGACCCGGTGTGCTTTGCAACACTTTTTGAAAATAAATGAAATTTTCCTAAAATTATTCAAATTCTAATTAATTCGTTGGTATGATCTAAAATCAAATTACAGTATATTTCAAAAGCAATCGCTTTAAAATGAGAGCTGCAGCTGAGTTTCAAAATGCAATACAAAGATGACTCAACCTTTTTTTCCAAAAATAAATCTTTTAATTTGTCTCACGATCAGAAATTCCGTGGGCATGGTAAGAGGCTCATTTATATCACTTTGATATAAATGGGTATGCCTTGTCGCGCAAGATCTTAAAGAATCGAATAGTGAGAGTATCACACCAGATCTTGCGAACACGAACGGATCACTGATAAACACCAGTGAAACGGAACCTACGTGTTGGCCCCACGGCTTTAAACAAACGTCTTACCAGTGTTCAATATGGTCCGATCAGTAATGATTGTTTGACCTGATATAATTTTTCATACAATTTGTTTAATAAAGTTTTATATTTCAGGTCCGGTATTCTGTAGATTCAGAGGTGTTCCCGTATCCTAGACTGTAATGGGTCAAGGGTTAATAACTGTTCAATGTGTTACTAGGCAAGGTAAAGGTAGTAGTATTCGTCTCCCCAATGCTCTAGTAAGTGTGCATTTGCGGTTTATGAATTTCGAAGGCTTATTCTTAAATCAAGCATTTTACAAGAACTAGAGGCTCATTGGATCAGAATGCTTTTTGGACAGTTTCCTGTTAACAATAATTCTTTCTCGTTTCAACGCTTTTTGGTAGATTTGTCTATTGTTCGGTTAGACTTGAAATTCAATTAAGGTAGTCGAAGAAAGATGTTACGATTTTGAAAAACAATAATATAAAGGCAGTCCAGGAAGATAATATTGGGAATTAAAAATAGGAGTGTTATTTCTTTCAATCGAAACAGATTGAGGCAAGTTGCTCTGAGAAGATGTTCAGAGTTAGCGATGAGGCTTTAGAGGAACAGCATTGTCATTAGTATGGTCTTGTTTGGTCATTTATTAATTATTCTATTGTTCGTTTGACGTAGATTTTTTTGCAATTGCTGCAGTGATAAACACCTTTTAATAGAGATTCTGTTTTATGGTATCCAAGTTGTAAATATTATTACAGAGTAGCCACGCATTTGTTTTGAATCTCTTAAGACTTACTCATTTGTTAATATTTTTATACGCCAATCTATGCTAATCTCAAGAGAAAACTATCATGGGCTCAAAGTTTTTGAATCGAGTAAGGTTAGGTGACAGGTAGGGCCCAACATAACACTATTCACTGTGACAACAAACCTCAGCCCAACAAAGGCTACCATTTGTTGCTCACTTCACATGACACAATACTACTCACTGTGACAACAAAACTCGGCCCTATAAAGGCTACTATTTGTTGCTCACTTCACATTACACACCGTGACAACAAAACTCAGCGCTACAAAGGCTACTTTTTGTTGCTCACTTCACACGATATAATACTTTTCATTGTGACAACAAACCTCAGCCCTACAAAGGCTACTATTTGTTGCTCACTTCACATGACACAATACTACTCACTGTGACAAAAAAATTCAAACATTGCTCATTTCACGTGACACAATATTACTCACTGTGACAACAAAACTCAGCCCTACAAAGGCTACTATTTGTTGCTCACTTCACATTACACACCGTGACAACAAAACTCAGCGCTACAAAGGCTACTTTTTGTTGCTCACTTCACACGATATAATACTTTTCATTGTGACAACAAACCTCAGCCCTACAAAGGCTACTATTTGTTGCTCACTTCACAGGACACAATACCCTACTCACTGTGACAACAAAATTCAAACATTGCTCATTTCACATGACACAATATTACTCACTGTGACAACAAAACTCAGCCCTACAAAGGCTACTATTTGTTGCTCACTTCAGACAACACAATACTACTTAATATCACGACGAATTCAGCAAACAAACCAAACCAAAGCTACTATTTGTTGCTCACTTCACATGACACAGTGTTACACATTTACACATTATACAACTGATATAAAATACCCTCGCTCGCAATATGGCTCATTGGCAAGCCCAGTCCTGGTTCGCCAGGGTTTGACTTGTCAGAGAGCAACCGGAGTTTAAATGACACACATTCTTAATCCGCCCGGTGTATTGCGGTCTCCTCCCAATCCTCCCCATTTCATTTACCTAGCTTTCCCCCGCGGTGAGTAATTTTGGCCTCAAAAGGGCCGTGTGATTTCTCATAAAGCTGCCGCATGAAAAAAAAAAAAAAAAAAAAAATTGTCTCACGATCAGAAATTTTTCACCTCTTGTTATAAGCTTCATAAGTTCTTCAATTATTTGATTGATATAAATTCCTCCCTAGATTGCCCCAAATGACCCGACTTTTAAAAAAGTTATACGCTGCAGGCTTAAATTGATCCTAGGTCTAGTACAAGATCTCATGCCAAATTTGGGCCAGATCACGGGAAGGGGTCACTCAACGAGCCTGAAGTTTGTATGAGATTGTCAATGAGGCGACGATATGTTCAAATATATGACTCATTAACAGTGCTGAATACCATCCTTGAAAAAAGTTAGCCCATTTTTGAAGCCTAATAACTTTTTTATCATAGCTCTTATCGAAATGCAGACTTCAAATGAAATATTTTTCATAATTTAGGCTTTAAGAAAATCCGTTATTGAAAGAAATTGGCCGACGGGAACCAATGTTATTGATGAAAAACTGGTTTTTCATGTTTCTCCCGAACAAAATGTCTCAAAATCTCATACAAACTTCAGGCTCGTTGAGCGATCCCTTTCCGTGATCCGATCTGGCCCAAATTTGGCATGAGATCTTGTACCAGGACTAGGATCAATTTTGGCCTGCAGCGCATAACATTTCACAGGTTTTGAATTTCCCATACAAATTTGGGGCTGTCTATTTCTCCCCCTTTAACATTTTAAGTATCTGAAAAACGTCACATGCCACATTTGACACCATTTATTTGATAATAGTTTTAATTTTTTTTTAAATAAAATATGAATTAAACTTGCCTACTCCGCCCTGAAAAGGGCCTAAAACAAACCGTACACAATCTATCTAATAAAATATGGTCCTTTTTTCATGATATATACTCGATTTATGCCAAATAAACTGGTAATGGGACCTCCTGTCATTCCCAATCCCCTCCTTTCCTCACCCCTCCACACTGCAAAGCATAAGGGTTTATGACAATCGTACAAACATACCTCGTCCCCAAATATGTTTCCGTTTGTTTGGTTAGTTCTGGAGTTATGCAAAAACTTGTAAGGGAGTTCCATCTCTCCTTCCTTTCTACACATTGAATTGAGCAGTAAGTACTAAATATTAAAAGAAATATTTCTTTTACTCAAAACCCGTTTGATTGCTTATTTGGTTTAATTTGCTCGATTAATTCTCGAGTCATTAAAAAAATTTTATGAAACCTCCCTTCCCCCTTTGAAACTCCTTGCTGAAAGAAAGGAGGGGCGTCTATTTATCATAGCAACATTTCTCGTATTCAAACATCCTCATATGCCAAATTTGCTCGATCAGCTCTCCATCTATGATGAAAATTGTAAGGGGCCCCCTCCCCTCTCCCTTTCCACCCACCCAATTGAAGGAGTGAGGGGCGCCAAATATTCATAGCAGCATTTTTAATACCCAAACACCCTTCCATGCATTTTTTTTCCATTTAATTGAATAGTTCTCGAGTTATGCAATCAAAAATTGTATGGAAGACCCCTCCCCCCACTTTCCTTTATCTCCGCTGAAAAAAGGGAGGTATCTTGAAAAACCATAGTAACATTTCTCGTGCTTTAATTTCCTTACATGCCAAATTTGATTCTATTTGTTTTAATAGATCTCGGGTTATGTAAAAAAGTGTAAGGGGGACTCCCTCCTTCCTATTTCTCCACAAAAAAAAGGGAAGGGTACTAAACCATCATAAAATCATTCCTCGCACCGAAATACACTCCCATGCCAAATTTGGTACCATTTGTTCGATCGATTCTCGAGCTATGCACACATTTGTCTATTGTTTGGGAGGCCCCCTTCCCACTTCCTGTGAACCCTTAGGGGGTCTTAAACCAAAATAGGAACCTTCCCCGGCCTCCCCTCCCCTTCCAAAAAGAAATGTAATTTTAAGAAATTATTTGAATTTTGTTTTTTTTTTGTAGGTATCTTAAGTGCCCGGTTTATGCCAAAAAACTTGTATGAAGCCCCCTTTCCCCTTCCCATTGGTTGATAAGTTTTAAGCGATACATCAACTTTTATTTGGAACCCCCATCGTCCCTCACCTCTTCACACTGCAATGCAGAAGAGTCCGCAAAATCCATAGAAACATATCTTGTACTAAAATTCCTTCTCAGGTCAAATTTGTTTTTTTTTATTGATTACTTCTATACCAAGAAAATTGTATTGGACCCCCTCCCCATTTCTTATGTACTTACTGGAAAAAGATGGTGTTTCAAATAATCATAGAACCATTTCTCGTACCCAAATGATTTCCCATGTCATATTTAGTTCCATTTGTTTGATAAGTTCTTGGTTTATGCAAAACAATTTTATGTGATCTCCCCTCTTCCCTAACTTTATCCCCAATGGACGGAGAAAGGAGTCTCGAATAAGGATATTACGATTCATCGATTCCAAATGCCCTCTAATATCAAATTTGTTTCCATTTTCTCCATTAGTTCTCGAGTTATGCGAAAAATTGTAACGGAGCCCCCTTCTCTCCTTCAGATCACCCCACTGGAAGGAGGCAATAGTACCAAATATTCATAGAAACATTTCTCCTAACTACTCAAATACCTTACCAAGCGGAATTTGGTTCCATTTGCTGGATAAGTTCTCGAGTTATGTAAAAAATTGTATGAGGGAATCTCCCCTCCCACCTTAAAATTTCCCCACAGGAAGAACAGAGGGTTCTTAAAATATCATAGACATTTCTCGTATTCAAATACCTTCCCATGCCAAATTTAGACCCATATGCTTTAAAAGTTTTCCAATTATGCTGGAAAATGTGAAGGAGCCCCCTCCCCCTTTCTATCTCTCCACAAAATGGAGAGAAGGGTATCATATATTCATAGAATCCTTTCACGTACCCAAATACTACTCCAAGCCAAATTTGGTTCCAATTGCTCGAATATTTCTCAAGTTGTGCAATAAAAAAATGTATAGAAGCCCCCCTCCCCTCTCCCCTCTCTGCCTATATCCCACTGAAAAGGGATGGGTCAAAAATAACCATCAATTTTCATCCATCTGCTCAAAAGTTATTTACAAATGAAAGTGTTGCACTTTTTTCGAACACAGTCCTTATCAAACCTGAACGCAACGGATAGAGAAAAAAAACTTCATATTCAAGAAAAACTTCCACAAAAACTTCCGGCTTAGTTTAAAGATAGATTTAACTTTCCATTAATCATTCTTCAGCGATTGCTGGTGCGCTATGACAATGCTGGGAAAATCAAATCCACTCCAACCGTGTGGTTTCCGTCTTGATTTTACAAGCACGAATCGCGGCGGTTTGGTCATCATCATCATGCAAGTTCCTACTATTCTACTGCTGATTATGCCCAGTAAGACCCTACCAGAAAAGACAGTTTGGACGAAGGACGGCAAACGCAAAACGAACTTTTCTGAGGCACATGGACAAGAAAAAAAAGTATTAATCGTTCGGTCGTTCGTCGTTGTCGTAGTCATCATCAACGGGGAGGAAAAAAAGCCGGAGCCACAGCATTTTGAATTGCTGAACATCGGTCCAGGTCGGCCAGAATAGACCCCATCGTCATGTAGCTCTGCTGAAGCAAAAGAAACTTGTGCCTGAACTTGGCAACAACTACTCCGAGTACGAATAGAGGGATGAGAAGAGACTAGCCTAAAAAACTGCTCATGGTTGAGGTTTTTTGTGCTTTCTCATCCTCTTGGTTTTTGGTTCGTTTGTTCGCTTTTAAGTTGTGTTGTGTTGGCTCTTTTCTCAGTTTCTTAATACCCACCGGGACCAGGGACAGAAATGAGGGACCCCATCTTTAGGAGCACGGTAATTTTTTGTCCGTGTGCCAGCTTTGTGTTTTTCGAAATCACTGGTACAGGCACTGGCAGGCAGGTTTTCGAGGTCCGGTTTACCCTGGCCCGAGCTCTTCACAAACAACTCATCGTGGCTTTTTTACTCGTTCGTTCTCCACAAGTTGTTGTTCTTTCCTCGTCGTTTTCTTCGTTGGCCTCATCGACTTTGGCATTTCTGCTGTGGCCTCTTCTGATTTTTCGGTGCCCGAGTCCGCCTGTTTCGTTAACTCTTGACTTCTTTCGGTTTGGATACTTTATGCTTCAACTCCCACCGGGCTGCCTTATATTTCTGGTGCCGAAAGTCACAGGAAAGATTTAAGCTCCGGCCGGAGTCAGCAAGACAGGAACGACCGACCGACAAAAAAATCTACCAACACGCAACCGGGTAGAAGTGAATTGTTTCGGCCGGTGGTGGGAAGTTGAGTTGTATACAACTTTGTTGCGCTACGACCCACTTGAAGTCGAGACGTGGAGCGAGCGGTTGGCAGTGAAACTCATAATTAAAATAATAATTAGAGAAAATGCTATTGTCATTAATTAAATCTAATTCAAAAGCTGAGATAGGTTTGCCAAAAAATATCATAATATGATCAGAAGATAACCTTCTATTTGGTCCATTATAAACATTTCTGTAATCTAAAATTACATTCAAAATTTATATAAAAAAAAACAGCACAAACTGAACAAGAACTAATAAAAAGTTATTGAAATATTCCAGAGCTCACAAAACAGCTAAAATTTCAACTTCAGAGTCAAACCAAACTAAACAAATCATCATAACATGGATTCTGTTTCGCCTCTACTTCAAAAGATATCAGAATCTTATTGTGAATTTCGCATTCAGAATCAGTTTTCAAAGTAAAACAGGAAAAAACATCTCGACCCGTTTGTTCCAGCAGGGTATAAAATGTCTTCGTTTCTTGATACTCTTCAGAACAAAACACTGTCTAAGAAGTTGGAAGCCTCTAGGAAACTCACACAGCCTTCGGTACATCATTCGACAATATCCTTATAGGGTTGTAAAGGGTGATACGGTCAAAATTTGGTCAACGGAAAACGCGTGTAAATCGGTGAAATCGTTTATTTAAAAAATCAAATTAAATTTCTTTTTCAAGTTTAATTAGTATAAAATTCAGGAAAAATATTCAGTTAGGCTTCCACTTCAAGTTTAATTAGTATAAAATTCAGGAAAAATATTCAGTTAGGCTTCCACTTTTCCAAATCCGAATTTCCGGGCCTTATGCTAAACCCCTGCCATCAGATTTTGTACAGCCACCTTGTCCACCTTCTTCGCCGCAGAAAGCCAGTTTGCCTTGAACTGCTGCTCTTCCTTTGCAGTTTTTTTTGGTCTTCTTTAGGTTCCGCTTGACAATAGCCCAGTATTTCTCAATTGGGCGGAGCCCTGGCGTGTTGGGAGGGTTCTTGTCCTTGGGAACCACCTGCACGTTGTTGGCGGCGTACCACTCCATGGCCTTTTCATCGTAATGGCAAGATGCCAAATCCGGCCAAAACAGTACGGAGCAACCGTGTTTCTTCAGGTAAGGCAGCAGACGTTTATTCAAACACTCTTTCACGTAAATTTCTTGGTTGACAGTCCCAGAAGCTATGAAAATGCTGCTTTTCAAGCCACCGGTACAGATGGCTTGCCAAACCAGATATTTCTTCGCGAACTTTGACAGTTTCATGTGCTTGAAAATATTTGCTACCTTTCCCCTTCCTTTTGCCGTATAAAACTGCTGTCCCGGAAGCTGCTTGTAGTCGGCTTTGACGTAGGTTTCGTCGTCCATTACCACGCAGTCAAACTTCGTCAGCATCGTCGTGTACAGCCTCCGGGATCGCGCTTTGGCCGTCGTATTTTGTTTATATCGCGATTTGGAGTCAAGAAATGGTCAAACATTGCATACAAGTAATGCGCGTAAAAATTGCATACAAGCTTGTATGCAAGACTCATATTCTTGCATTTTTGGTAGTCTAAATCCTATCTGATTGAGATATAATCTTGATATAATGCTATCAAGGGGTGATATAATTTTGCTATGCTTGCATGGACTTTTTGTTATAATTTGAGATATTTTAACATCCTACGAGTACTAAATTATATCTCATTTTGATAGGAAAAAAAATAGTATCAAAATATCTCATCTTGATATAATTTTGTTTTTCTCTTCTGATCGGGTTTCTACTCCATTCTTATCCCTTTCCAATCAAAGACAAAAGAGGATGAAAAAAATATCGGTCAAACGGCAGACAGCCGTTTTTTTTTGTATTCAGCGGTGGTAGAAAGACTAACCGACTCATATGGTGCACTGGGTAAGATACCGGACTGGCAAGCCGAGATGAGATTTTGCAGTAAGTTTGATTCTCACTATATATTTTTTAGATGAATGCAATGGAATGAAAATCTCGTAAAAGGTTTTTCTTGTTTCGCTTGAATGGATAATTTTGCTTGGGAGCTCGAGTCCTTATGCCAGTAGTGCTTTTCCAATCATATCATCTTTGGTACAGTACAGGCATTGGATTTTTGACCTCTTTCATAGGTGTATATGAACTTTGTAAGTTTTATGTGCTCTTGACAAATTGGAAGCCACCGTGATTTTTAATGACCATACGGCACCTATTTGAAATTTTCATGCATCTTGGGGGATGAAGATGTCATTTTGCGATTTACTCGCCTGCATTTTCCAATTCTTTTCTAGGAAACGAGGAAAAGGGGGAAAATCCGTACATTAAGATTTTAAAAACCTTCTATTTAAGAATCTGAATTTCAATTACAGACATGCGTAGTTTCTGCGTTATTGCAGTTTTATGACAAAAGTCCAAAAAGCCCGATTTTCGTAGAACTACTCTATCTCACACAAACTCTAGAAAGCTCAAATTTTGTGAAATACTAGTATAATTGTCGATCTATCATCAGATCCCGGCAACGTCCGTGTGAACTTCTCTCAGATTTAAGCTTCTTTCCTCATATTTAAGCTTTTTTTCTCAGATTTGAGCTTTCATCTCATATGCTCTCAAGGCAAAAAAAGCTTAAATCTGAGGCTTAAAAACGAGATTCACCAAGACTTGGTTTAAAGATGTTGGTCACACGATACAGAGACAAATCGTGTAACGTTGCCGAGATCTGTCTATCATAGGGCTTTCGCTCAGGCCATATGTGTTAGAAAGCCGTTGGGCAAACAAAAATGACTTCATGTGAAGTGCCCTAAGGTAACATTTGATTTTTTATTAACTTTTTTTTGCTTGGTTCCTCACTGATGATCTATGAAAAATCAAAATAATTGTTCTATTGGATAGAATATGATTAGAAATATGCTCACTGACTGAATCGACATTTCAGTTGAACTTTAGCGAAATTGTGAACAAAAATCTCTAATGTGTGCCCAACAGACCTCTTGTATGTACAGTTGCGTTCAAAAAAGAATGAAATCGCTTGAAGCTGCGCACCCACTTCCAACTTTGACAAGCTGCCATTTCTCTCTCGGTTGATATTTTTTCATGAAAATTTCACACAATCTAGTTCAACTATCCAACTAACATTGCACAAAATTTTAAGTCTTTAAATTGACGGGAAACGAAGATACAGCTATTCCCGTAAAAAAGGGAAATTTGGAGTTGCTTCACTAAATTTGCTGTATCTTTGACAATTTTCATTGAAAAATCTTCTAATTTGGTCAAATGATGTGAAAATGTTTGATCTAATACCAGGCCAAGTTGTTTCGTCGAAATCGATGAACGTGATCAAAAATGGTGCCGGGTTGAAAATGAGGTTCATTATCGCCCAGCAGACGATTTCATTCTTTTTTGGACGGATGTTTATATGGAAATCATCGTAATCCATGTATTCTTGGTATTTTCTTTCACAAAACCAAAATTTATCACAAAAAATGTTATAAATTGCTTAAAGCTTCATTCGTTCTTTGTTTCGAAAGAGAAAATGTTTCAACAGAGTTCAAAATATGAAGAACAGAGCTTCAGAAATGACCTGATAATTATACCGATAAACAAATTTGATCTACAATTTAAGCGAATATTCTATTCGCTCTTGTGTTTCAATACCAGTTCTGTTGAAACAATTTCTGTTTCTAAACAAAGGAAGAATAAAGTTCCTATCAATTTACAACATTCTTTGTAATAAATTTTGGTTTTGTGAAAGAAAATACCAAGAATAAATGGATTACGATGATTTCCATATAAACATCCGTCCAAAAAAGAATGAAATCGTCTGCTGGGCGATAATGAACCTCATTTTCAACCCGGCACCATTTTTGATCACGTTCATCGATTTTGACGAAACTTGGCCTGGTATTAGATCAAACATTTTCACATCTTTTGACCAAATTTCAAGATTTTTCAATGAAAATGGTTAAAGATACAGCAAATTTAGTGAAGAAACCCCAAATTTCCCTTTTTTACGGGAATAGCTGTATCTTTGTTTCCCGTCAATGTAAAGACTTCAAATTTTGTGCAATGTTAGTTGGATAGTTGAACTAGATTGTGTGAAATTTTCATGAAAAAATATCAACCGAGAGAGAAATGGCAGCTTGTCAAAGTTGGAAGTGGGTGCGCAGCTTCAAGCGATTTCATTCTTTTTTGAACGCAACTGTATGTGCAGCGAGAGCCCTATACCCCCTTCGTATAAATCATTTGCACTAAGTTGTAAAAAATATATTTCATTTTTTTTTAAATCTACTGTTTCGTTAAGCCGCCATTCAATTCGAATTAGTTTCATATTTTTTTTAAACTGCTTCTCCATCCAATAAAAAAATCAGATGTTACAGATTATTTCGTAGAAAAGCATCAAGCAAAAAACCTATACCTTCAGCTCCAAAAGGCACACGAATAATGACGCTAATTTTAGGAACATGTTTCGCCGGTTTTCCACCCTCTCTCTCTCTCTCGGCAGCCAGCCAGCACCTCCCGGGTCATTACTCACAAAATTATGGATGACGGTGTCAAATTCGTGAGGTAGCATGAGGTCTCACCCGGCCTCCATCGAATGAAGAAACACAAGCAGAAGAGGAAAAAAACCAAAACAACATCCATATAAAAAAATGAACCAGCAATCAAAATTGCATAATAATCTGATCTTATTTTATTGCTTCCCTTCTCTCTTTCTCGTTACAGAGTCGAATAACGTCGGCCCCTCGTCATCGTCATCGCCATCGACGAAGTCGACGCACGTGTTGTATGTGTGAATTGTCTTGTTTTTGTTTTCCACGATCCACCGAGGAGAAGATCCGGAGCCAGCATGAAGACGGCCCTCCGAAAAAAGTATAGCTAGGCGCACATTATTTGGGAAGAAGAGCCTAGAAAATCTATAAGTGGCGAAGAGTTTATGCAACGGGGTCTCCGAGTGTAGGTTTCCCACTGGTGATTTCTCGTAACTAGCTTTTGGGGGTTGTTCTTGAGATCCTCTTCTCTGAAGTCGGTGTATACGCGTTTTTGCTATTCCGAATTGTGTATGTTTTGAGCCCACGGAGGAGTTTCTTAAATTGAAGATTAAAGCTCTCGGCGTCGTCGGGTTAAGTGGGCTAGCTTGAATAGTGAAACGGAAATTGCGAATTGTTGCTGGCAGTTTGGAGATTTTTCGGTTCTCCCAAGCGAAGAAAAATAGCCGGTTTTTGTGTAAATGTGCGCGCATTTTAAATCAGTGCCGATGACGGTGTGATTATCGCGAAGTTTCGGAAGAATGTGAAGTGTAGCTCGGAAAACGCGCGAATTTGTCTCTCCTGGCATATTATTTGAATCAACAACTTACGATCGTGACGGGCAGTTTTGTGTGTTTCGAAATTGAATGGGGCAACCGAAACGGCATCGGGCATGTGAAGCAAAATGAGCTAACGAGCGTGATTGGAAGATGGCTCATCACCAAACTGACATCCATGAAAATCTAGCAAGAGGTAATGACATAGGTGCTGATCAGCAACAGATAAACAAGACAAGTAATTTGCAAAATGGAACCGATCCTCAGCAAGGTGCCAAGCATTATCAAAACAGTCCAGTAATGGGTGGGGAAAAAGCTAAATCGCCATCGGGTGGGGCACCTGGAGGAGGCAATGGTGCAGCTACGGGACCTCCATCATCGCCAGCCTCGGGTCCACCCCATCCTCCACATCCGGGTGCGGAAGGTGCACCTGGAATGCATCCCTATGACTCTTCCGGGCATCATATGCCACCTGGCGGCAACGCTGGACCAGGAGATCCGAACAGTAATAGCAAAGACGTTGATATGCAGCACCACCCTCATCATGCTCTGCATCAACATCAGATGTATGGGCAACCGCCAATGCAACACCAACAATATCCAAGGTATCACCATGACCCCAACATGCCCCCGGGAGGGCCAGATCCCTACGCACATTATCGCATGAGTGCGGCACCGGGAGGCAAACCGGGATCAATGGTACCCCCGGGTCGTCCGGGTCCGCCACAAAGATACCAACAACCAGGGCAGCATCCAGGACACCCAAGTCAACAAACGCAGGGTCCTACACCTACTCTGAACTCGCTGCTTCAGTCGCATCCGCCACCCCATCCGCAGCACCGTTACCCGAACAACTACGATCCGAACCAACCTCAGCAGCCGCCCTCGGGTCAACAATCCGGTGGGGGACCACAGCAGCAACCACCACCGGGACAGCCGCCCCAATCTTACGGGCACCAGCCCGGAGGTTGGGCACCGCCACCTCGACCCTACAGTCCCCACGGGTCCCAACCGTATCGTCCGCCACCACCGGTAAGTTTTGCTTTTATTTTCTCATGGGGTATTCTACCAGTAGCAGAGAATTATTTTGATTTTAAACATAAAGTTACAGAAAACACAGTTTTAACCATTCTAACATACCATGGTCATTCCCATAAATGGAACTTACTTGACTAGAACCGACGGAACGCAACATCTCCCAGATGTAATGTGATTCTCAGTTCTGTGTCTCGGAACATAAATACCATCGCATACCAACCGGTGTGCTGCATTCCGCTTATGTAAAACCGGCGGCAAAGCATCCTCCCATGGGGAAAATTTCCGAACGCAACCCGTAGAAAATCGAAACAAGTGTTCCGATTATGGTAGCGAACCTTCTCGCTGTCGTGGCGTTGGGCGCATTCAAGTTCAATGTTCCAATCCAACATTTATCGTGGTTGAAGTTCATGGTTCGGCAACAGTCTTGTAGAAGCTCTGCACCACCTTCCTCGGACCAGTTTAGACCCAATTGATGTTGATTCATCCCCCGCACTTAGTTCGTCTCCTCCTGGATCGGAACCATCAGAAATGTATGTTTATTTTTTTCGCCAAATATAACTCACTGGCGGAGGTGGAGGTTTGGAGAAGCCGCCCCCTTTTTCCTACACGTCAAACCGACAAATGGCGCTCCCAACTTCGCGGTGGTCTCACCTTTCTCTACTATGAGTGTACGTATCGTTAGCCGTGCTCCAATGTCGTTACGAATGACGTCGAGCCTTTGCCGCTGTTTGAATTTACTGTTTATATTATTGGTCTGGTAGTGGCGCGCGAATCGAGTTTTCAAGTGCAGAAGACCGTAATTCCACGACTATATTTAGCTTCGCATCGGGAGAAAACCACCGGCAGAGGATTCCCTCGTTTAAAATGTGCCGGGGAAAGAGGAGCTCTCTCGGGCCGATATCTAAAATCCGCTTTTATTTATATTTTCGTTTAGTTTGTGGTGCGGAAAATAATCATCATCGGGGAGAAAGGAGGGTCAAAGAGAAGGTCGTTACCTATACTCTACCTTCTAAATAAGCAACGCGCGGCACGGTGTAGCTGTCCTGTCATACGTCGCTGTGCGGAACGACCTCAATCAAAGTGGCACTTTGTTTGAAGAGATTCCGAAAGCACGGACAGAGAAAGAGAGCTACGGAATGTGTTATGGAAGTAAACGAGTTGGAAACGATTATGGGCGACACACTGCTGCTGCTGCTGCCGATGACCGTTTGTTGATATGACAGTGATAGCGTCAGAGATCCGACGATGCGAACCTGATGGGTGCTCTACGTGTTCATACTTTTGATTGATAGAATGGAATGGGCTTCATTCGTCCAATGGATCCGATGGGCCTTATTTATTTATAGACCTTAAAACTAGTCAGTCATGCTTCATAATTAGAGAATCCCAGAACTCACTCTATGATGGAAAAGTTTGTCTTATGGCTAACCCATTCAAAGTTACATTTTTTCGATTATAAAGGGTGATACGGTCAAAATTTGGTCAATATCAACTTGACGTATTTCTTCCAATTTTGCATTTAAAAAACCTGAACACCCCTCATTTTGAAGGTGTGTGTGTGTAGAATATTGCTCCTATTTTGATTTTGGAATTCACTCTTCAGTTGTGAAAATGTCGTCCAAGGAAGAAGAGCAACGTAAAATTTAGCTCGTGCATCGCGAAAATCCGAGCTACTCGCACGCAAAGCTGGCAAAATCGCTAAAAGTTGCCAAATCAACCGTTACAAATGTAATTAAAGTGTTTGGGGAACGTTTGTCGACAGCCAGGAAGTTTGGATCGGGGGAAATCGAAAACCGGAAGCCGCTGAGACGACAAAGAGAGTTGCCGGTGGTTTCAAGCGAAACCCTAACCTCTCTCTCCGAGATGCCGCAAATAAGCTGGGTGTATCGTCTACAACCGTGCATCGAGCCAAAAAACAAGCCGGACTATCGACTAACAAGAAGGTCAAATCGCGATGACAAACAAAATACGACGGCCAAAGCGCGATCCCGGAGGCTGTACACGACGATGCTGACGAAGTTTGACTGCGTGGTAATGGACGACGAAACCTACGTCAAAGCCGACTACCAGCAGCCTCCGGGACAGGAGTTTTATACGGCAAAAGGAAGGGAAAAGGTAGCAGATATTTTCAAGCACATGAAACTGTCAAAGTTCGCGAATCTGGTTTGGCAAGCCATCTGTACCTGTGGCTTGAAAAGCAGCATTTTCATAGCTTCCGGGACTGTCAACCAAGAAATTTACGTGAAAGAGTGTTTGAATAAACGTCTGCTGCCTTTCCTGAAGAAACACGGTTGTTCCGTACTGTTTTGGCCGGATTTGGCATCTTGCCATTACGGTAAGGCCATGAAGTGGTACGCCGCCAACAACGTGCAGGTGGTTCCCAAGGACAAGAACCCTCCCAACACGCCAGAGCTCCGCTCAATTGAGAAATACTGGGCTAATGTCAAGCGGAACCAAGAAGACCAAAAAAAAACTGCTAAGGACGAGCAGCACTTCAAGGCAAACTGCCTTTCTTTTCTCTCTCTTTCTCTCTTTCTCTCTCTCTCTCTCTCTCTCTCTCTCTCTCTATTTCAATCATTGGCTCCACAACTCGTGTGATCGTTGACGGATCATATCTCTTTATCTCAGTGTACGGGAATAAACTCAAATGAATCCACCGAGCACTATGCGTATGTTGGTAAGCTTGTAGGATTTCATTTGATTGGCCGTGACAGAAACAGTACAAAATTCTACATATGACCCAGTTAGAACACAATTGGTTCAACTGTCAAGACATGATGAGAATTTTGTTTCAAGTTCGATGCTCACTTGGAACACAGTTGGAACCAATCGGCATTGAGTAGCTGTGACCTCTTCTTTGGGTGTGGTTCGCAACAGTAAAGATTTCAGAAAGATTCATAAAGAAATTTCAAAGCATATTTAATTAAGCGGCATTGGAGTTCTTTTAGGGCAGAAAATATGCATTACCACAACATATAAACAGTCGAACGAAAGCATGAAAAATGTCTACTGGATGATTTCGTTTCTAATTGTTTGTTACTTATCTCACTTTGGGTAACGAGGTTCCTTCCATGTAAATAAGGGTGGCCCTTATTTTCCAACTTCGTTAAAACTTAGCTCAAACTTCCAACATTACGGTCACAGTCTATACACGGAGAAATATGTTTAGTTTTTCCAAAGTTCGAATACAAATTAAAATAACGATAATTTAAAATCAACTGAACAGAGTCATTTATTTTTTTACTCAAATGGAAAGGTAATTCATAGATGTTCTATCACACCTTTTGTTTTGGAAATTTTTTACCTCCACCCAATATTATGAGCCTCACAGGTTTCTTAAGTCCACCCTACGCAGCACGCTCTTCTATTTTTGAAATTTCAATCCACATAGAAATGCTGATGATTTTTTAAAGAGTCAAAATAGGTTTCCTGTATTTGTTATTTTCTACAACATTTATGATATAACTTACCAATCCAAGAGAGTTATATTTGAAGGGCAAGGCAACAAAAAATCATTTATGATCAAATGTAAACTTAATACAAAGTTACACAAGCAAATGTTTAATGTGTTTCCTCTATTCTTGATTTGGAATAATTCTATGATAAGCTTTTCAATGAAAATCAGCTAGCACGCAACTACTTTTTTGACATTTCACACCAAATACGAAAAAAATAAGATTTTTAAATGAGACAAGTTTAGGAATTCTATACTTGTTTATTCTCGACATCATCAATGATCATGAGAATTTTACCAAAGGAGACCTGTAAACTATTTTGGTCAATAAATTGGATTTTTTGTCTGTACCAATATTTGTGGATTGAAAAGGCTAAACAACGAACACTGAATGATTATTAATTCTTCGACACCAGAAATAGTTTGTCTGATGATAACACAAAATTACTCTAAAAAAGTTGGGTGTATGTATAGGCTACGGCTTTACCACAAAATTTGGTTAAAAAGTGTATTCGAATTTATTGAACGTCCTATATACATATATAATAGATTCAACTATAGTTATATGATTGATTTTATGCACTCAACTATAAATATAATAGATTGAACTATAATCATATGATTGATGTTGGGCATTCAACAATAAATATAGTAAATTCAACTATATTGATATAGTTGATTTAACTGTAAATATAATAAATTCAATTATATTTCTATGATTGATTTAACGAGTTCAACTACAAATATTGTAGAATTGTTATTTCCTTTTTATTTCAATCATACTCCTGAATAATTTTATGGTATAATCGATTGTTTGGTTTTTATTTCATATCCAAAAAAGTGTACATTAGATTCAAAAATTTCCACGTCCTTTGGGCTGCCCGTAAAGGTCATTAAATTTGATTCGGTAGCAGGATGTTGCGTTTCGCAAATTCATTTCGCTCCAGCAAATGATTTGGACGCAAGCTGGCCGTAAATGTCGACGAAGAACAGCCTAGAAGCAGGAAAAATGATTACTATTCGTATTAAACAAACAAAATCTGCCAAGTTTAACTAATTTACCCGTCGATTCCTATTGTCGAGTTCCGACAACACATTACTCCTCGCTCCAACAAATGATTTTTCTGGTAGCTGCCCGGAAATATCATTAATTTAATGGGGAATGGGAATCTTCTGGGTAGTCGTCGGTTTTGTTTTTTGGTGCTGCGAACAAATTTAAGTTCTGAACGAAGGGCTAGTAGGGCTATTTCGGATGAGCCAATTTGCCGATTATGGACTTCTAAACTCTGCGTATCCGACGAAGAATAACCTAGAAGCGGAGAAATATGACAATTTTCGTGTAAGCGAACAAAATTCAACAAAGTTAAACAAATTTACCTGTCTATTTTGCCGTTGTTTTTTTTATTCTTTTTTCTGTAGCACACACTACACTATTGAAGTAGAACACTAAAATTGTGGTTCAAATCGAGCTTATCGAAAAATTCAACTATATGAATATGAATAACTGTTTTAAAATAATCATTTTTAAATTCAAATATAGTGATACATATATTCGTAATAACTAGCCAACATTGTTGAATGAACTAGTCGACTTTTTTCCGTGAATGGCCCTAAATGTAGCTTCTCGATGCGATATCTCAGAAAAGTTTCAAGCTAGATACATGAAATTTTCTGACTTTTGATAAACAGAGAAGGTCAACAATTTCTCATTTTTAGATTTTAAAATAGGGTTACCGGAGTCCCCAAGCAAAAAAGGACAATTTTTCGTTCTAGGTCATATAGGCCAGAATTACTGTTTGAATTACTGTGTTTATATAAAATCAAAACTATTATCTGCAATCAGGTATTTAAAAAAAAATGATTCTTGAAGCAAAAGAGTCCTTGAAAAAATGATGTTTTGCAAGAAAGAGAACTCATTTTGTTGGAGTCGCATTGAAAAACTTTAGATTGATATGAATTCAGATTCAGTTCTTCTTATATTTCCATTTATGGGATATGATATCGGAAACCAAAAACGTTTGTACTTTTGTAATAATTTTAAAGTGAACATTGGTAAAATTTGTAGAACTCGGTTCAGTCGTTTTGAAGATACAGCCAAAAAAGCAATCCGGATCTATATGACCCTAACCGACTAGTTTTTTTTTCAACCGAAGAGAAGATTGAGCTCATTCGGATAACTCTAAGGCGACCCTCAAAGAGAGACCTTCAAATTTTTATAGAAATTTCTACGTAAAATGTGAAAATTTAAAAATATGCAAATAATTGCGGCAACACTGTTAAACCACACAAACGTTAGTGCTTCAAAATTTTACGTTGAATAACAACATTGTAGAACATTTTGAAGCATTTTGACGCACAGTGAAGTCAGTTACAGCGCTTTTTTGTCCGATCTGCCCCACCTTGAGGTGCCCTTTTCGAGCTTAAGAAGCATTAAAAACGGTGTTGTACATTAACTACAGTAAAAAAATCTAAACTTTTATCCAGCTGGAATTTGAGGAATAATGCAGTGTGTACATTATCGATCACGTTGTCAAATCGAAAAGGTGGTATAGGTTGACCAAAAACCTCAATTTTGGAAGTTTTATAAACTCTCGTTTGTGTCCTGGTTCAAATATTTTCAGTGTAAATCAATAAATAGATCCCAACTTTCAAAGTGTACAGGATGACATTAAAGTTCCCGTACTTTAAAAAAATACTTGCTCTTAAAGCTTTGATCGACGCCATGATTTTCATAACTGAGCCACTTCACAACAACCAATCGTTCAAGGAGGATCAATAGAAGGATTCTACAGCAATACAAATCCTCACAAATTTTCCGGCTTCGTTCGTGAAAAGATCAAACCTGTGCCTTTGAAAGGTTCCCTGTGGTGTTTCTTGAGTTTAACTTCGAGACCTATGCTTCAACCCATTCAGTACTTGATCTTCCATGGCGTTCTGAATCCGTACACAACGAAGCACTTTGGTCCAGATTGTCCTGACATGGGATTGGAACGAATTTATTGGAAAAAATGCCAGCTATCATCGTCGGAGGCATTGGCAACTGACTTCAGGAATGTATTGAGAGTGGGAGGGAATATAGAGGCAATCTTGAATTTTTTTTTATTTTGTTTCATGTTGTTGCCAAGATTCTATAGAATGTTATTAGTTGTTCAGGAAGATCGATTCGATAAATAATTATAATTAGCCAGGATTACGGTTTGGATGTATTTTGTTAAAAAAGTACGGGAACTTTACTATCACCATGTAGGTATGAGTAATAGAAAACTTCTTTCAAGATCAGTTTCAAGATAAGAGAAAGTAAGCTTGTTTGGGAAGCAGAAACAGTCAAGGCGGATGGGAGGATATCATGAGCAGAATTCCTTGGAAAACGTCAATTGCCGTCCCTCAACGAACACGTTTGTTTCGTTCTGTTTCAGCAGGTTTTGTCTTTCAGCTAACATTAAAAAAAAATCCATTGAACTTTCTCCCCAAAACGAACAATACTCAAAGCTAGAGAATAAACTGATCAAATCAGATATGGTCAAATTTCAGTCCATCATATCAGAAAGATGAGATAAAAAACTACTAACAATTTTTGGTTTCAACCAAGTTTGTCCATTCCAGATGGAAATATCTCATTACATTTCATTATTACTGTGTACCATAAAAATTTGAATAATGAATCTTTTTCCGATATTTCACTGCTAAATAACGCTATAAATTCTTGAACAATTTGAGCTGCTAATACTCATATTTAGTTAGTTTTGTATGATTCTGCGTTTATTTTATCTGAAGCTTAACTCCTCGCAGCAAAAGCACTCTCAAATTTCCCCATTTTAACTGTTTTATAGTGGTTTTTGTTGGTGTTTCAAGTCTCTAGTAACCATCCCATCGCTCCACCGGCTTTCGGAGCTCAAATATTGAGATAGTTAGCAAACAAACAACATGACCAAAGGCGCGCACAACTAACGTCATCACTTCATCGCTGACTGAGAGATAGAGCAAGCAGCAGCCGGCAATTTCTGCAAGAGAAGATCATTAAAGTTGAAACGTTTCACGCCTCTTTGAGTGCTGTGCCGTCATCGTCTCACTCGGATGTGGTTTCGGTTTGTCCGCTTCGCAGTGCTCTTACTTAGGACGTTTGTTGTGCATGTTGCCCACCAGCAAAGATTCAAATCGTATCTTGCACCGATATGAGAAACGCAAACGGTACCCACTCGCCACTACACTACACATTACCAACCATTGGGGCCTTTCTCGTAAAAATTTGCTGATGATCGCCCCTGTTCGTTGCTTGCTGCGCTAGATTGCCTTTGAATAATCACTAAAAATAACCGACATCAGACCCACATTCCTGCTTGCTGCTGCTGCTGCTGATAGCTGTTCAGTTGAATATAGAGCTGCTGCTGCGACTAGACTAAGCAACGAAATGTAAGACGAGAGTAAAAAAAAAACAGCAACAGACTCTCACTCTACATGATGGGGATGCGATGATGATTGTGTGTTGGCCGGGTGCGGAGAATCGGTATTCGGTAACCTCCTCCCCGAGTATCGTGGAGAGCGAAAAAAACGGTTTGTTAAAAATAGATCTATGCGATTACCCCGCTCTTGTCAGTCCGTGTCGGGGGGAGTTGCAGTTGTAATTTTTTTTTTATTGAACCAATGTAACAATAACTGACCGAAGCGCATATGTGTAACTAGACGATGAATATATTGTTGCAGTTTTGTTATAATCCATCTACATATGGAAAGAATAAAATTTTAGGCGCTTTTATGTAAGGTGACCGGAGTAAGTGTTTAAAATCAACATCAATCAAAATTCAAAAATCTCGGAACCGCTTTGATATTTTTAAGAAATGTACTGACAAGAAATATTCAAGATATTAGAAGAAATTATTTCAAGTTATTTTTATTAAGATTTTCTAATGTATATTAGAGTTATCAAACAAAATATGCAGAAAAAAAAATCAAAAAACAAATTAATATGTTTTTTGAAAAAAGTAATTTTTAGAAAAATCTCTGTTATTTCTTAAGATTAGCAAATTCTTGCAAATTGTTTATTCTAAATCAATCACAAGGTTTGGAAATAATTCGCAAAATTGTATCGAAATAAATTGAAAATTTCTAAAATTATTTTTTAACTGATCATGAATGCTAAATGAAAAAAAAATTCGCCTCGACCAGGAATCGAACTCTAGTTTTCTGATTATCTCTCCGACCTCTTACCAATAGGTAAATCGTCAGATGTAAATAAATCAAGTGTATAATTCAGTTGACTTCATCAAATCAAATTCGCTGCTAGATTCTACGGCAGAAATTGCTCATCTTGCCCCGATTGATGGTGCCTATGGTGCCCCTACAGTGACTGATTTTCAGATTTCGGCACAAAAAATTTAAAATGCATTTTTTAACGTTTATGTCTACTTTTTTCAAATTTCATTCAGTTAGGAAATTGACTTTTTAGTGTCTGAACACGAAACAATGATGTAACTCACATATTATAGCTGTTTTCTATGGTTAAATAAGCGTTAGAGTGCCCCAAATGACCCGACTTTTGAAAAAGTTATGTGCTGCAGGCTTACATTGATCCGAGGTCTAGTGCAAGATCTCATGCCAAATGTGGGCCAGATCGGATCACGGGAAGGGGTCGCTCAACGAGCCTTAAGTTTGTATGGGATTTTGAGACATTGTGTTCGGAAGAAATATGGAAATTCAGTTTTTCATGGATAACTTTGGTTTCCTTCATCCGATTTCTTTTGAAAACGGGTTTTATTAAAGCCCAACTATTAAAAATATTTCATCCGCAGACTGCAGATCGATTCGAGTTTAAAAAACAAAGTTATTAGGCTTCAAAAATGGGCTAACTTTTTTCAGGGTGGTACTCATCACGATTAATGCTGCGTCGAAATGTTCGAACGCCTCGACTCATTAACAATGATGAATAACACCCTGAAAAAAGTTAGCCCGTTTTACTAGCCTAATAACTTTTTTATCTTAATTCGAATCAAATTGCAGTCTTCGGATGAAATATTTGTCATAGTTTGGGCTTCAAGAAAATCCATTTTCAAAAGAAATCGGCCGAAGAAAACCAAAGTTTTTGATAAAAAACTGGTTTTTCATGTTTCTTCCGAACAAAATGTCTCCAAATCCCATACAAACTTAAGGCTCGTTGAGCGATCCCTTCCCGTGATCCGATCTGGCCCAAATTTAGCATGAGATCTTGTACTAAGGCCTAGGATCAATTTTAGCCTGCAGCGCATAACATTTTACAGGTTTTGAATTTCCCATACAAATTTGGGGCAGTCTAATAAGCGTCCTTCTTAATGTGGCCATTATGCTCTTATTTCCCATAAATTTGAAAAAAGATCGAAAGATCGAATCGAAAATAAACTGATCTAATCGATCTTTTCCTGGCCGAAGAATCGATCCAAAAAATCGAAAATCGGAGTTGAAAAGATCGATCCTTCAAGGATCGATCCAAGATCGACCAATCCTAGCGACAACTCGAACGTAGAGATTGGAGTTTCGCTTAAAAATGCCAAAATCTTCTTTTCGTCACTGTGACTCCCGGATTTTGATTTCCCCCAGATCCCGGCTGCCTAGTTGTGGAAATACGTGCCCCGAACACTTTTATTACTTTGGTGACGGATGATTTCGCCACATTAAACGATTTTGATATTCCTACGTGCGTGTAGTTTGGATTTTCACGACGCATGTACAAGATTCTGATTCGTAGCTCCTCTTGTTTGGACGCCATTTTGAAATCTAAAGACCTAATGTCGAAAGCAGGCATGAAAATTTTCATTCATGCACGTTGATGGTGAAATTTATTTTGGATCACTATACCCAAGAAAATATGATCAGTCATGGGTCAGGACAGAAATATTCCGATAATGTGAATGAATATACCATTCATATTCACGTGATGTAAATATACGTTATTTATGAGAAGAGTGGGCAATGAATGAAATTTGGGAACCAAATGGAAATGAAAAAAGGCGTCTAGGAAGGTCATTTTTTATACTTTTTATGCAGGTCTGCCTCAAGGGGGCATCGGGAGACCATGTGTATTGGGCCTAAATCAGTTCTTGTCCTCACTGTCCGACGGTACAACTCGACTGGCTGGTGGTGATGCTGTGCCTGCCGAATGTATAGCCGAATGCCGAATGGGCGTCGTCTCACTTCGTGTAACCGATTAATCTTCAGGCACACACTACACACTATGGTTAGTTAGAATTTGCCGTAGTATAACATTTGAAAATCTGCTTTGCAAACAAAGTTGCAAAAAATTACATTGGTGATATTTCTCATGACCCATTTTAACTATCATGTCATGACCGATATATTGGAGATTTCAATAATCAATGACAGAATGGAAAAATCTTTCGTTACCAAAATAATCATTCACAGCATGCTTTCATTCCAAAAAACTCTTAAACTAACGACATGTGAGAAAAAGAATGAGTCACTAGTCGCAGTTTTTGGCTCATTACTATGACATTATCCCGTCCCTGGTCGAAAGTTAAATAGAAGCATCATTCTACACACACACCTACAAAATGAGGTGTGTTCAGTTTTTTTTATATGAATGATTAGAAAAAAATACGGCGAATTTAAGTTGACCACTTTTTGACCCGAACACCCTTTAAGAGAGAAAGTTACACGCTGAAAAGGAGAGAATAAGCATGTGCGGACGTAGGTTCCGTTGTACGATGTCCCAACGATTAGGGTCCCAAACGGTGAACGAAATCCGGGTAAGCAGCAACAACTAGGTCATCGAATTTGACCAGCGATGGCGGAGCAGAAACAAAAGGCCGAGAACTGACGAACTTTCGGTGGCAAAAAGCGTCCGATGCGCGCGAGTAGGTTTGCAAAAGTGAATTTATTGAAGCAAATAAATATTTACATGTCACTTACACATCTAAGGTTTCAATTCACGTATCACTTTTCTGTCAAATATTCTCACTCTTATTCTATGTTGTGAGTGTGCAGTGTTGGTAATTCATTTAATGTGTTTATATTTTGTGTTGAGTGAAAAAGTGTAGGGTGAAGTTCATGTTTGTGTTAAATATTTACATAGTATTTGTTCCCTTAAAACAAGTTCACTTGACATTCGTAATCATCTTCATATTTTTGTAATTTGTCGTATCGTTTATCGCTGCTCGTGTGACTGCGTCGGAACAAAGCATATACTTCGGCATAGAGAAAACAAAACATTGAAAAAATCAGGTTAACAGAATTAAATGGGAGATAGATGACAGAAATAGGCATAAAAGTTGAGGACTTAGTTCCTGAAGAACAGTACAGAAAAGTACGTGAAGAAGGATAGACTGGGGAAAATGAATTGAGAGGGACAAAAATGAATTGAGAGGGACAAAAAAAAGAGATCAGAGGAAAAAAAAACATGCTTAGTGATCGGAAAATGTCGGACTTAGGAAACACAGAAAAAAAATAGTTGAGAAAGAAACATGACAAAAGAAAGAAATAAACATCAGTTGTCAGAATAGAAACACATAAGTTTAGTGAAAGAATTATGAGTTGAGAAAGAAAAATCATTTAAAAATGAGAGAAAAGTTATTTAAAAGAGAGATAAATAAGTCGATAAAGAATATAAAGTTATCAAATAAGAATATGAGCTAAAAGAAAGAAAATTGTATTGGGAGAGGAAATTTAGATGGGAGAGGAAATTGAGATGGGAGAGAGAAAAACGTTTATTAAAACCAACACCTTCCTGCAGGGTTGCCAAATTTTTTTTTTCAAAAATCAGGGAACTGGTGAAATAAAAATCAGGCGAAATCAGACTACGTTAATGTAATGGAAATTTCGGTCAAAGTTATGACCCTTTTTTTGGTCATCACTCCACATTTTCACTCTAATATGTGTTGTGAGCCTACTTGATATAATAATTCTACTGAATCAAAGCAATCGAAAGATTTCCTTGATTCCCTTTTAGAAATAAGAATTACAGGGAATCTTTCGATTGCTTCGATTCAGCCACATTTTCACTTTTTCACTTCAGCAATGGTACCTAATTCAGTTCCCTACTACCCATTTTTCATCACATTCGCAAAAATCAGGCAAAATCAGGCATATTTTCAAAAATCAGGGAAATTCAATGGCTTATCAGGTTGTCAGGCTGAGACTCGAAAAATCAGGCAGTGCCTGAAAAAAACAGGCTCATTGGCATCTCTGCCATCCTATGTAATTGGTCTGCTCGAAACCTTGAGCGGCACTGATTGCTTCTTCATATGACCGTAAGTAGAGGCAAATCCGAAGCAATCAACTATGTGCTCGCTCGGCTAAAATCCCGAGTAGATGGGTGGTGGTGATAAAGAAACAACAGAGAGATCAATAACAGTAAGCAAAGAACACATGTGAACAGAGATGCCAATGTGCCTGATTTTTCAGGATTTACCTGACTTTTCGAAGCTCAGCCTGAAGCCATTGAATTTTCCTGATTTTTTTAAAAATGCCTGATTTTACCTGATTTTTAAGAAACTGGATTAGGTACCAGTGAAAAAGTGAAATTATGCCTGAATCAAAGCAATTGAAAGGTTCCCTTTAATTCTTATTTAAAAAAGGGAATCAAGGGAATCTTTCGATTGCTTTTTCAGTAGAATTATTCAACCAAGTAGGCTCACAACACATATTAGAGTAAAAATGAGGAGCGATGACAAAAAAAAAACAGAATAACTCTAAGCCAGGGACCGAAAACAGCACGAACACAGTAAGTGCAACACAATTTGATGACACGGCACATCCGAAACGAAACTGTGCTGTGTCTGTGTTGATCTTCTTTTGTTGCGTGTCGGCCGCAACACAGCACAGTACTGCATGCGACACAAAATCCGACACAGTTGACGACACAGTGTGTTCGTGTGCCGGTCCCGAAAAGATGAGATTTTAATTGTTGCAAATCTGCCAGCAGGCGAACTGGATAGATTTTTTTCGTTTGCTTTCAAGCTTCTTTCTCGACACAATGTGAGTGAAGAACTTCGCCATGTAAAATAGGGAGAAATGCTGCCCAATCAAGCGCGACGGGTTAAAAAAGCCTTGCTCGTAACACACACTGTGTTGCGTGCTAAGCACAACTGTGTTCTTCTCGACACGACACAACTGGGAACTGTGTCGTGTTGATTGGATGCAGCACAACACAATTGAAGTGCTGTGCCAAACCGAAGTGTCGCACACGAAAATTTATGTGTCAGCACTCCAGGATTTGTGTTGCACGATATGTACTGTGCTGTGTTTGTGTTTTTTGTCGGTCCCTGCTCTAAGCGAAATTTCCCTTAATTTAACGTAGCCTGATTTAGCCCGATTTTTTTTTCACCAGTTCCCTGATTTAAAAAAAATGTTGGCAACCCCGCTTGTGTGAATTTATTTCTGCGATGCTTCGAAATCATCAATGCAAAACTGCAGATAAAATCAATCTGCACATAACGCGTCACAAACGGAAGAAACCTGTCGAACAAATTTTTCCGAAGCGATTTTACGCATGTCTGATCTCAGAGCGAACAACAAGGATGTTGTCTCACTTGAATATCACATGAGATACAAATTTGCAAACATAGCATACTTTTTAGCATATCAGATTTAAGCCGATTTTAAGAAACCAATTTTACGATTGTTTATTTATTACCCATTTTTACGATCGTTTTATTTATCGTTTATTATTGTATTTGGTAGAAATTGCGATTCGCATTAACATTGTTTACGATTTGAGCTATTATTTCTAATGCGATTTTATGTTTGTTAGGAATTCTCCTTAAATTTTTCTATTTTTTGTAGTTATCATCTAATCAGAATAAGTTGTAGATCATTCAATTTTAAAAAACTTTGTTGAAGACATAAGAGCCCTGTCTTTTGAAACAACATGTTTCGAAGACGTTACCTTTTTTCGAAGCGAGGCCTCAATTTTGTATGAGAGAGTTGTGATAATTGTAAATCTACACAAAAAATAGAAAAATTATCTCTCTTTTAGGTGAATTGATCAGGAAAACAATTACAACAAAATATGCGCATTTCAAAATAATGAAACATTGCTGAACACACCCGTTAATGACGACTACAAAATTTTCGATATGACCGTTGTCTCAAAAATATACTGCTTTTATTTTCCAACATTAATCAGCCCTTATTCTTGCCGATACTGGAGTGAACAGGGGAGCTTGGGACCCTTTTACAGTTGCTAAAAGTTATACAGAAAATTTTAACAAAAAAAGAACTTCGCAGAAAAAATATTTGGTGCTAAAGGCTCAAATGACTTAAATTATCCACCATTCGAAGCCAAGTTTTGTTTAAAAAAACAGGTATTTTAGTATGAAATAGAAAATAAAATCTATTATATAGTCAAAAAATCGTCTTTTTTGGTTGTCTATTATGCCAATAGACGCCTATTAACACAAACCTCATTAAACCCATTTAAATTTAATTAGTTCAAATTTAAATTAAACGATTTGCTGAAATTCTAATCGCATTGAATTGCTATAACCACAGATGGACAGATGAACAAGCTAAGCCTTGAAATGTGTGTAAAGTTTTGCATCAATTTTATGTTTTTTTTTTTTGTTGAGCCACCAGATGTCTCCAAGGACATTTGAGAGAACTGTCAAAATGTAAACAAAACAAAACAACCAAAATCTAGCCAGTGTTGAAGGGGTCGTATAACTATTTGGCGAATTTCAAGCATATCGATGTTGAAGTTGGGTTTCACATTTGTAATATTGCCTAATGACAATTTTAGTTTTTAAGCTGTTTTGCTAATTGCTTCAAACGAGCATCATGAAGTACTAAATTTTGTGCTATAGAAACTGATGTGATACGAGAAAATGCTCGCTTAGAGAAGTGGGACTGTTAATTTTAAGCTCAACTGGAATCAAATAATTAGTTCTTGTGACATTTAACAAATTAAATGTAATTGTTTTTTGTACCTTAGAACAAATTAGATCCGTCCATTTTACTAAGATGTTGGTTTATTTATTTTTAACCCGTTAATGCACAACTTTTTTGAAATGACAATAGCAGATATTTATTTAGTGAAACAATAATATTTTAATTCGAATAACACAACTGTACAGTAGGGTGTCCCATTATTGCATAATGTCTGGGAATTTGAGGGCTCACCCTCCAAATGGTAGCTAAGGGTGTAAGAAACAAACTTTTATATGGCGGTGACTCAGAAATGATGTTTAGTGGTCGCACTGGGTCGATTTTTGAAAATGTCTTTTTTTTAATTCCGTAACAAGAAAATTTTGATTCAGGAATATTACACTAAACATATGAGTTTTATATTTTTCAATTTTGTTTAGGCTACAAACTTAACGTGAAAGATTCATAAATTCCATATTTTGTTTCCCAGGTTTTTGGCATGGTTTTTTTCTATTTTTGTTTTATTTTATTGATCGATTTTTACTCAAATCGTGTACAGGTTGGAAATCGTTATTTTGGCTATTATAAAAGTTGTGGCCCATCAAAGTTGAAAAATATTGTTTTTTTAAATTCTCAATTCAATTTCTTCCAAACCTTGTTAATTGGGCGCAGGAAGGTTGAGATTAAAACAAATTGTTAGAATCTGCAAATCTGTAGAAATAACAGCAATTTCCAAAATCTACTTTTTTCCGGAAAAAAAAATTGATTTTTACAATTTTTCCACATACTTTGTTCGAAAACTCACCCATACATTGGAATATCGCAATAGAAATACCATCGCCTAATTTCTTTTATTCTAGAAATTTTTTGTGAATGTATCACTCAAAAATATCCACGCGTTTCCGAAATATTTGGATTTTAATTAGTGTTGTTTTAAAGGGTTACGGTAAGGTTGCCAGATTGCCCGGATATTTAACACACAATTTGACAGAAGTCCGGCCCGGCCCGGTTGCCCGGATTACAGTTAAAATGCCCGGATTTTGCCCGGATTTATTCACATTATTTGCCAAAACAAACAAAAAAAAAAAACAAATTTTGTTGTAATTTTTTTTTATTTATGCGTCTAAAACGAATGTTTTTGAACGAGTTTTAAAAAAATAACCATGAGAAGTTTTTTTAAAAGCGTAAAAAACGATTTAAAAACTGCTTATCAAAAAAAATTTGTTTCATGTTTTTTCCTTAATTTGTGTTGAGTAATTCCTGGATTGAGACCAAATTTGTCCGGATATTACCCGGATTTTTGGTTGGCATTTTGGAATCAAATGCCCGGATTTTGCCAGGTTTTTAGATGAAAATAGCCCGGATTGTCCGGCCCGGGTACGTGGTGAAAAAATCTGGCAACCTTAGGTTAAGGACACATACAATTGCGCCCTTTCGAGAATTAATGGCTTAAAAACAGCATTTCAAATTTCACACAGTTTTCTGGAATATTTTTATTTGAGCTAGGACGTCCGTTCTCTGTGCTATGACCTTCGAACGATTTTTTGCGAAAACAATCAACGCACATTTCGATACAGTTTCGCTGATTACACAAATTACAAATTATAAAATTACAAATTAATACCAGCCTCAGGTATTTAAGAATGTAACACGTGAGTCGACCTTATCATTTCTCGGTAATCGTAGTCTCGGTAAAAGGTAGACGGTTGATTTAAGGTGTTTCAAAAGTTAAAGTGTCTTTCTTTATATTGTCGGAAAAAATGATTTCGAAATTTGTGTTGCTAACTTTGGCAATAGCTTTGTTGCTGTACTGCTGTTATGTTCAGGCGGTATTTTGCTCTCGACAGTTTTTTTTCTACAGGTTGTTTGATAAGTTCAAATACACTTTTTTTGTCTCTTTGTTGTGGACGTTGTAGTAAAGCCATAGCGCATATGTTTTAAAAAATTTTCAACGTTCAGACAAACTATTCTTGGTGCTGAAGAGTCCATTTGCATTGAGTGTCAATTTTGAAACGATTATTTTTCCTCAAATTTTGAACCCTGGTACACCAAACATGGCTCCTTTGGGCTTATTCTTTTGATCACTGGTGTTGGTGAGAATATAAGAGTACAGGATATCTAAATTTATCTCAAATCTCTTAAGATGGAATTTTTCCAAATCATATTTCGTGATCGATCACAAAAATTGCCTTCCTTCATCCTAATAAAAACTTATTAATTCTGGTTAGTTGATTTCAAACTAACGAGGTTTTGATTTGTATTCGAACTCATTGAACAC